>NW_026601600.1:0-42779 GCF_029448725.1 Salvelinus fontinalis
GCTACCTAACTGATCAACAATTATAGGTACAAGCTAATAACAAGGGATATATGCTTTATTATTGAACAAGCAACTTCACTCCACTAATGATGTGTGCGCTAGGCATCTCTCTCCAGGTTGTTGTGCCGCTCGGCTGGCGAGCTGCTCAATGGTTTCCTCCTTGGTGAGCAGAAGGCAAAGAGGCCAGATTGCTGAGCAAAAGGCAAAGAGGCCAGATTGGTGAGCAAAAGGCAAAGAGGCCAGATTGGTGAGCAAAAGGCAAAGAGGCCAGACTGGTGAGCAAAAGGCAAAGAGGCCAGATTGCTGAGCAAAAGGCAAAGAGGCCAGATTGGTGAGCAGAAGGCAAAGAGGCCAGATTGGTGAGCAAAAGGCAAAGAGGCCAGATTGGTGAGCAGAAGGCAAAGAGGCCAGATTGGTGAGCAGAAGGCAAAGAGGCCAGATTGGTGAGCAAAAGGCAAAGAGGCCAGATTGCTGAGCAAAAGGCAAAGAGGCCAGATTGGTGAGCAGAAGGCAAAGAGGCCAGATTGGTGAGCAGAAGGCAAAGAGGCCAGATTGGTGAGCAGAAGGCAAAGAGGCCAGATTGGTGAGCAAAAGGCAAAGAGGCCAGATTGGTGAGCAGAAGGCAAAGAGGCCAGATTGGTGAGCAGAAGGCAAAGAGGCCAGATTGGTGAGCTGAAGATGGCAGAGATGCTACTTGAAAGGATCTTCCCTGACATCCCACCATTTATCAATGTAGGTGAAGATGGCAGACAATGTAGGTGTGGATTACTTTGGTCCTGCAGATATCAGAAAAGGAAGAGAAAATGTTAAAAGAGAAAATGTTAAAAGATATGGAGTGATATTTACTGTCGACTAGAACAATACACATTGAAATGTTAAAAGATATGGAGTGATATTTACTGTCCACTTGAACAATACACATTGGAATTGCTTACTCGTGACAGGGTAGTACAGGTGACCAGGACGGGTTAGTACAGGTGACCAGGAAGGGTTAGTACAGGTGACCACGAAGGGTTAGTACAGGTGACCACGAAGGGTTAGTACAGGTGACCACGAAGGGTTAGTACAGGTGACCAGGACGGGTTAGTACAGGTGACCAGGAAGGATTAGTACAGGTGACCAGGACGGGGTAGTACAGGTGACCAGGACGGGTTCTAACAGGTGACCAGGACGGGTTCGTACAGGTGACCGGGACGGGTTCGTACAGGTGACCGGGACGGGGTAGTACAGGTGACCGGGACGGGGTAGTACAGGTGACCGGGACGGGGTAGTACAGGTGACCGGGACGGGGTAGTACAGGTGACCGGGACGGGGTAGTACAGGTGACCGGGACGGGGTAGTACAGGTGACCGGGACGGGGTAGTACAGGTGACCGGGACGGGGTAGTACAGGTGACCGGGACGGGGTAGTACAGGTGACCGGGACGGGGTAGTACAGGTGACCGGGACGGGGTAGTACAGGTGACCGGGACGGGGTAGTACAGGTGACCGGGACGGGGTAGTACAGGTGACCAGGACGGGGTAGTACAGGTGACCGGGACAGGTTCGTACAGGTGACCAGGACGGGGTAGTACAGGTGACCAGGACGGGGTAGTACAGGTGACCAGGAAGGGTTAGTACAGGTGACCACGAAGGGTTATAGTACAGGTGACCAGGACGGGGTAGTACAGGTGACCAGGACAGGGTAGTACAGGTTACCAGGAAGGGTTATAGTTCAGGTGACCAGGACGGGGTAGTACAGGTGACCGGGAAGGGTTAGTACAAGTGACCAGGACGGGTTAGTACAGGTGACCAGGAAGGGTTAGTACAGGTGACCACGAAGGGTTAGTACAGGTGACCAGGACGGGTTAGTACAGGTGACCAGGACGGGTTAGTACAGGTGACCAGGAAGGATTAGTACAGGTTACCAGGAAGGGGTAGTACAGGTGACCGGGAAGAGTTATAGTACAGGTGACCGGGAAGGGTTAGTACAGGTTACCAGGAAGGGGTAGTACAGGTGACCAAGAAGGGTTATAGTACAGGTGACCGGGACGGGGTAGTACAGGTTACCAGGAAGGATTATAGTACAGGTGACCAGGAAGGGTTAGTATAGGTGACCCGCAAGGGTTAGTGCAGGTGACCAGGACGGGTTAGTACAGGTGACCAGGACGGGTTCGTACAGGTGACCAGGACGGGTTCGTACAGGTGACCAGGACGGGGTAGTACAGGTGACCAGGACGGGGTAGTACAGGTGACCGGGACAGGGTAGTACAGGTGACCAGGACGGGGTAGTACAGGTGACCGGGACAGGGTAGTACAGGTGACCGGGACGGGGTAGTACAGGTGACCGGGACGGGGTAGTACAGGTGACCGGGAAGGGTTAGTACAGGTGACCGGGAAGGGGTAGTACAGGTGACCAGGATGGGGTAGTACAGGTGACCAGGAAGGGTTAGTACAGGTGACCAGGAAGGGTTAGTACAGGTGACCAGGACGGGGTAGTACAGGTGACCAGGAAGGGTTCGTACAGGTGACCAGGACGGGTTCGTACAGGTGAACGGGACGGGGTAGTACAGGTGACCGGGACGGGGTAGTACAGGTGACCGGGACGGGGTAGTACAGGTGACCGGGAAGGGTTAGTACAGGTGACCGGGAAGGGGTAGTACAAGTGACCGGGATGGGGTAGTACAGGTGACCAGGAAGGGTTAGTACAGGTGACCAGGAAGGGTTAGTACAGGTGACCAGGAAGGGTTAGTACATGTGACCAGGACGGGGTAGTACAGGTGACCAGGAAGGGTTAGTACAGGTGACCAGGAAGGGTTAGTACAGGTGACCGGGAAGGGTTCGTACAGGTGACCGGGACGGGTTCGTACAGGTGACCGGGACGGGTTCGTACAGGTGACCGGGACGGGTTCGTACAGGTGACCGGGACGGGTTCGTACAGGTGACCGGGACGGGTTCGTACAGGTGACCGGGACGGGTTCGTACAGGTGACCGGGACGGGTTCGTACAGGTGACCAGGAAGGGGTAGTACAGGTGACCAGGAAGGGTTCGTACAGGTGACCAGGACGGGTTCGTACAGGTGACCAGGACGGGTTCGTACAGGTGACCAGGACGGGGTAGTACAGGTTACCAGGACGGGGTAGTACAGGTTACCAGGACGGGGTAGTACAGGTTACCAGGACGGGGTAGTACAGGTGACCGGGAAGGGTTAGCACGGGTTACCAGGAAGGGTTAGTACGGGTTACCAGGAAGGGTTAGTACAGGTGACCAGGACGGGTTAGTACAGGTGACCAGGAAGGGTTAGTACAGGTGACCACGAAGGGTTAGTACAGTCGACCACGAAGGGTTAGTACAGGTGACCAGGACGGGTTAGTACAGGTGACCAGGAAGGATTAGTACAGGTTACCAGGAAGGGGTAGTACAGGTGACCAGGAAGGGTTATAGTACAGGTGACCGGGAAGGGTTAATACAGGTTACCAGGAAGGGGTAGTACAGGTGACCAGGAAGGGTTATAGTACAGGTGACCGGGACGGGGTAGTACAGGTTACCAGGAAGGATTATAGTACAGGTGACCAGGAAGGGTTCGTACAGGTGACCAGGACGGGGTAGTACAGGTGATCAGGACGGGTTATAGTACAGGTGACCGGGACGGGGTAGTACAGGTGACCGGGACGGGGTAGTACAGGTGACCGGGACGGGGTAGTACAGGTTACCAGGAAGGGTTATAGTACAGGTTACCAGGAAGGGTTATAGTACAGGTGACCAGGACGGGGTAGTACAGGTCACCAGGACGGGGTAGTACAGGTGACCAGGACGGGGTAGTACAGGTTACCAGGACGGGGTAGTACAGGTGACCGGGACGGGTTAGTACAGGTGACCGGGAAGGGTTAGTATAGGTGACCAGGACGGGTTAGTACAGGTGACCAGGACGGGTTCGTACAAGTGACCAGGACGGGTTTGTACAGGTGACCAGGACGGGGTAGTACAGGTGACCAGGACGGGTTTGTACAGGTGACCAGGACGGGTTAGTACAGGTGACCGGGACGGGGTAGTACAGGTGACCGGGACGGGGTAGTACAGGTGACCGGGATGGGGTAGTACAGGTGACCGGGAAGGGTTAGTACAGGTGACCGGGACGGGTTAGTACAGGTGACCGGGACGGGATCGTACAGGTGACCAGGACGGGTTTGTACAGGTGACCAGGACGGGGTAGTACAGGTGACCAGGACGGGGTAGTACAGGTTACCAGGAAGGGTTATAGTACAGGTGACCAGGACGGGGTAGTACAGGTGACCGGGACGGGGTAGTACAGGTGACCGGGACGGGGTAGTACAGGTTACCAGGAAGGGTTATAGTACAGGTGAACGGGACGGGGTAGTACAGGTGACCAGGACGGGGTAGTACAGGTTACCAGGACGGGGTAGTACAGGTGACCGGGAAGGGTTAGTACAGGTGACAAGGACGGGTTAGTACGGGTTACCAGGAAGGGTTAGTACAGGTGACCAGGACGGGTTAGTACAGGTGACCAGGAAGGGTTAGTACAGGTGACCACGAAGGGTTAGTACAGGTGACCAGGACGGGTTAGTACAGGTGACCAGGACGGGTTAGTACAGGTTACCAGGAAGGGGTAGTACAGGTGACCAGGAAGGGTTATAGTACAGGTGACCGGGACGGGGTAGTACAGGTTACCAGGAAGGATTATAGTACAGGTGACCAGGAAGGGTTCGTACAGGTGACCAGGACGGGGTAGTACAGGTGATCAGGACGGGGTAGTACAGGTGACCAGGAAGGGTTATAGTACAGGTGACCGGGACGGGGTAGTACAGGTGACCGGGACGGGGTAGTACAGGTGACCGGGACGGGGTAGTACAGGTTACCAGGAAGGGTTATAGTACAGGTTACCAGGAAGGGTTATAGTACAGGTGACCAGGACGGGGTAGTACAGGTGACCAGGACGGGGTAGTAAAGGTTACCAGGACGGGGTAGTACAGGTGACCGGGACGGGTTAGTACAGGTGACCGGGAAGGGTTAGTATAGGTGACCAGGACGGGTTAGTACAGGTGACCAGGACGGGTTCGTACAAGTGACCAGGACGGGTTTGTATAGGTGACCAGGACGGGGTAGTACAGGTGACCAGGACGGGTTTGTACAGGTGACCAGGACGGGTTAGTACAGGTGACCAGGACGGGTTAGTACAGGTGACCAGGACGGGGTAGTACAGGTGACCGGGACGGGGTAGTACAGGTGACCGGGACGGGGTAGTACAGGTGACCGGGAAGGGTTAGTACAGGTGACCGGGACGGGTTAGTACAGGTGACCAGGACGGGATCGTACAGGTGACCAGGACGGGTTTGTACAGGTGACCAGGACGGGGTAGTACAGGTGACCAGGACGGGGTAGTACAGGTTACCAGGAAGGGTTATAGTACAGGTGACCAGGACGGGGTAGTACAGGTGACCAGGAAGGGTTATAGTACAGGTGACCGGGAAGGGTTAGTACAGGTTACCAGGAAGGGGTAGTACAGGTGACCAGGAAGGGTTATAGTACAGGTGACCGGGACGGGGTAGTACAGGTTACCAGGAAGGATTATAGTACAGGTGACCAGGAAGGGTTCGTACAGGTGACCAGGACGGGGTAGTACAGGTGATCAGGACGGGGTAGTACAGGTGACCAGGAAGGGTTATAGTACAGGTGACCGGGACGGGGTAGTACAGGTGATCAGGACGGGGTAGTACAGGTTACCAGGAAGGGTTATAGTACAGGTTACCAGGAAGGGTTATAGTACAGGTGACCAGGATGGGGTAGTACAGGTGACCAGGACGGGGTAGTACAGGTTACCAGGACGGGGTAGTACAGGTGACCGGGACGGGTTAGTACAGGTGACCGGGAAGGGTTAATATAGGTGACCAGGACGGGTTAATACAGGTGACCAGGACGGTTACGTACAAGTGACCAGGACGGGTTTGTACAGGTGACCAGGACGGGGTAGTACAGGTGACCAGGACGGGTTTGTACAGGTGACCAGGACGGGTTAGTACAGGTGACCGGGACGGGGTAGTACAGGTGACCGGGACGGGGTAGTACAAGTGACCGGGACGGGGTAGTACAGGTGACCGGGACGGGGTAGTACAGGTGACCGGGAAGTGTTAGTATAGGTGACCAGGACGGGTTAGTACAGGTGACCAGGAAGGGTTAGTACAGGTGACCAGGACGGGTTCGTACAGGTGACCAGGACGGGTTTGTACAGGTGACCAGGACGGGGTAGTACAGGTGACCAGGACGGGGTAGTACAGGTTACCAGGAAGGGTTATAGTACAGGTGACCAGGACGGGGTAGTACAGGTGACCGGGACGGGGTAGTACAGGTGACCGGGACGGGGTAGTACAGGTGACCAGGACGGGGTAGTACAGGTTACCAGGACGGGGTAGTACAGGTGACCGGGAAGGGTTAGTACAGGTGACCAGGACGGGTTAGTACGGGTTAGTACAGGTGACCAGGACGGGTTAGTACAGGTGACCAGGAAGGGTTAGTACAGGTGACCACGAAGGGTTAGTACAGGTGACCACGAAGGGTTAGTACAGGTGACCAGGACGGGTTAGTACAGGTGACCAGGAAGGATTAGTACAGGTTACCAGGAAGGGGTAGTACAGGTGACCAGGAAGGGTTATAGTACAGGTGACCGGGAAGGGTTAGTACAGGTTACCAAGAAGGGGTAGTACAGGTGACCAGGAAGGGTTATAGTACAGGTGACCGGGACGGGGTAGTACAGGTGACCAGGAAGGGTTAGTATAGGTGACCGGGAAGGGTTAGTACAGGTTACCAGGAAGGGTTTGTACAGGTTACCAGGACGGGGTAGTACAGGTGACCGGGACGGGGTAGTACAGGTGACCGGGACGGGGTAGTACAGGTTACCAGGAAGGGTTATAGTACAGGTGACCGGGACGGGGTATTACAGGTGACCGGGACGGGTTAGTACAGGTTACCGGGAAGGGTTAGTACAGGTGACCAAGACGGGTTCGTACAGGTGACCAGGACGGGTTAATACAGGTGACCAGGACGGGGTAGTACAGGTGACAAGGACGGGTTCGTACAGGTGACCAGGACGGGTTAATACAGGTGACCGGGACGGGGTAGTACAGGTGACCAGGACGGGGTAGTACAGGTGACCGGGACGGGGTAGTACAGGTGACCGGGAAGGGTTAGTATAGGTGACCGGGACGGGTTAGTACAGGTTACCAGGAAGGGTTAGTACAGGTGACCAGGACGGGTTAGTACAGGTGACCAGGACGGGGTAGTACAGGTTACCAGGAAGTGTTATAGAACAGGTGACCAGGACGGGGTAGTACAGGTGACCGGGACGGGGTAGTACAGGTGACCGGGACGGGGTAGTACAGGTTACCAGGAAGGGTTATAGTACAGGTGACCAGGACGGGGTAGTACAGGTGACCAGGACGGGGTAGTACAGGTTACCAGGACGGGGTAGAACAGGTGACCGGGAAGGGGTAGTACAGGTGACCAGGAAGGGGTAGTACAGGTGACCGGGAAGGGTTAGTACAGGTGACCAGGAAGGGTTAGTACAGGTGACCAGGAAGGGTTAGTACAGGTGACCAGGACGGGTTCGTACAGGTGACCAGGACGGGTTCGTACAGGTGACCAGGAAGGGGTAGTACAGGTGACCAGGAAGGGGTAGTACAGGTGACCAGGAAGGGTTAGTACAGGTGATCAGGATGGGGTAGTACAGGTTACCAGGAAGGATTAGTACAGGTTACCAGGAAGGATTATAGTACAGGTGTCCAGGACGGGTTAGTACAGGTGACCAGGACGGGGTAGTACAGGTGACCAGGACGGGGTAGTACAGGTGACCAGGACGGGGTAGTACAGGTGACCAGGAAGGGGTAGTACAGGTGACCAGGACGGGGTAGTACAGGTGACCAGGAAGGGGTAGTACAGGTGACCAGGACGTGTTAGTACAGGTGACCAGGACGGGTTCGTACAGGTGACCAGGACGGGTTCGTACAGGTGACCAGGACGGGTTCGTACAGGTGACCAGGACGGGTTCGTACAGGTGACCAGGACGGGTTCGTTTAAATGACCAGGACGGGGTAGTACAGGTGACCAGGAAGGGTTAGTACAGGTGACCAGGAAGGGTTAGTACAGGTGACCAGGTAAGGGTAGTACAGGTGACCGGGACGGGGTAGTACAGGTGACCGGGAAGGGTTAGTACAGGTGACCGGGAAGGGTTAGTACAGGTGACCGGGAAGGGGTAGTACAGGTGACCAGGACGGGGTAGTACAGGTGACCAGGACGGGGTAGTACAGGTGACCGGGGAGGGTTAGTACAGGTGACCGGGAAGGGGTAGTACAGGTGACCAGGACGGGGTAGTACAGGTGACCAGGACGCGGTAGTACAGGTGACCAGGAAGGGTTAGTACAGGTGACCAGGAAGGGTTAGTACAGGTGACCAGGAAGGGTTCGTACAGGTGACCGGGACGGGTTCGTACAGGTGACCGGGACGGGTTCGTACAGGTGACCGGGACGGGTTCGTACAGGTGACCGGGACGGGGTAGTACAGGTGACCGGGAAGGGGTAGTACAGGTGACCAGGAAGGGTTCGTACAGGTGACCAGGACGGGTTCGTACAGGTGACCAGGACGGGTTCGTACAGGTGACCAGGACGGGTTCGTACAGGTGACAAGGAAGGGTTAGTACAGGTGACCAGGAAGGGTTAGTACAGGTGACCAGGAAGGGTTAGTACAGGTGACCAGGACGGGTTCGTAGAGGTGACCAGGACGGGTTCGTACAGGTGACCAGGAAGGGGTAGTACAAGTGACCAGGAAGGGTTAGTACAGGTGATCAGGATGGGGTAGTACAGGTTACCAGGAAGGATTAGTACAGGTTACCAGGAAGGATTATAGTACAGGTGTCCAGGACGGGTTAGTACAGGTGACCAGGACGGGGTAGTACAGGTGACCAGGACGGGGTAGTACAGGTGACCAGGAAGGGGTAGTACAGGTGACCAGGACGTGTTAGTACAGGTGACCAGGACGGGTTCGTACAGGTGACCAGGACGGGTTCGTACAGGTGACCAGGACGGGTTCGTACAGGTGACCAGGACGGGTTCGTTTAAATGACCAGGACGGGGTAGTACAGGTGACCAGGAAGGGTTAGTACAGGTGACCAGGACGGGTTTGTACAGGTGACCAGGACGGGTTTGTACAGGTGACCAGGACGGGGTAGTACAGGTGACCAGGACGGGGTAGTACAGGTTACCAGGAAGGGTTATAGTACAGGTGACCAGGACGGGGTAGTACAGGTGACCGGGACGGGGTAGTACAGGTGACCGGGACGGGGTAGTACAGGTGACCAGGACGGGGTAGTACAGGTTACCAGGACGGGGTAGTACAGGTGACCGGGAAGGGTTAGTACAGGTGACCAGGACGGGTTAGTACGGGTTAGTACAGGTGACCAGGACGGGTTAGTACAGGTGACCAGGAAGGGTTAGTACAGGTGACCACGAAGGGTTAGTACAGGTGACCACGAAGGGTTAGTACAGGTGACCAGGACGGGTTAGTACAGGTGACCAGGAAGGATTAGTACAGGTTACCAGGAAGGGGTAGTACAGGTGACCAGGAAGGGTTATAGTACAGGTGACCGGGAAGGGTTAGTACAGGTTACCAGGAAGGGGTAGTACAGGTGACCAGGAAGGGTTATAGTACAGGTGACCGGGACGGGGTAGTACAGGTGACCAGGAAGGGTTAGTATAGGTGACCGGGAAGGGTTAGTACAGGTTACCAGGAAGGGTTTGTACAGGTTACCAGGACGGGGTAGTACAGGTGACCGGGACGGGGTAGTACAGGTGACCGGGACGGGGTAGTACAGGTTACCAGGAAGGGTTATAGTACAGGTGACCGGGACGGGGTAGTACAGGTGACCGGGACGGGTTAGTACAGGTTACCGGGAAGGGTTAGTACAGGTGACCAAGACGGGTTCGTACAGGTGACCAGGACGGGTTAATACAGGTGACCAGGACGGGGTAGTACAGGTGACAAGGACGGGTTCGTACAGGTGACCAGGACGGGTTAATACAGGTGACCGGGACGGGGTAGTACAGGTGACCAGGACGGGGTAGTACAGGTTACCAGGAAGGGTTTTAGTACAGGTGACCAGGACGGGGTAGTACAGGTGACCGGGACGGGGTAGTACAGGTGACCGGGAAGGGTTAGTATAGGTGACCGGGACGGGTTAGTACAGGTTACCAGGAAGGGTTAGTACAGGTGACCAGGACGGGTTAGTACAGGTGACCAGGACGGGGTAGTACAGGTTACCAGGAAGTGTTATAGAACAGGTGACCAGGACGGGGTAGTACAGGTGACCGGGACGGGGTAGTACAGGTGACCGGGACGGGGTAGTACAGGTTACCAGGAAGGGTTATAGTACAGGTGACCAGGACGGGGTAGTACAGGTGACCAGGACGGGGTAGTACAGGTTACCAGGACGGGGTAGAACAGGTGACCGGGAAGGGGTAGTACAGGTGACCAGGAAGGGGTAGTACAGGTGACCGGGAAGGGTTAGTACAGGTGACCAGGAAGGGTTAGTACAGGTGACCAGGAAGGGTTAGTACAGGTGACCAGGACGGGTTCGTACAGGTGACCAGGACGGGTTCGTACAGGTGACCAGGAAGGGGTAGTACAGGTGACCAGGAAGGGGTAGTACAGGTGACCAGGAAGGGTTAGTACAGGTGATCAGGATGGGGTAGTACAGGTTACCAGGAAGGATTAGTACAGGTTACCAGGAAGGATTATAGTACAGGTGTCCAGGACGGGTTAGTACAGGTGACCAGGACGGGGTAGTACAGGTGACCAGGACGGGGTAGTACAGGTGACCAGGACGGGGTAGTACAGGTGACCAGGAAGGGGTAGTACAGGTGACCAGGACGGGGTAGTACAGGTGACCAGGAAGGGGTAGTACAGGTGACCAGGACGTGTTAGTACAGGTGACCAGGACGGGTTCGTACAGGTGACCAGGACGGGTTCGTACAGGTGACCAGGACGGGTTCGTACAGGTGACCAGGACGGGTTCGTTTAAATGACCAGGACGGGGTAGTACAGGTGACCAGGAAGGGTTAGTACAGGTGACCAGGAAGGGTTAGTACAGGTGACCAGGTAAGGGTAGTACAGGTGACCGGGACGGGGTAGTACAGGTGACCGGGAAGGGTTAGTACAGGTGACCGGGAAGGGTTAGTACAGGTGACCGGGAAGGGGTAGTACAGGTGACCAGGACGGGGTAGTACAGGTGACCAGGACGGGGTAGTACAGGTGACCGGGGAGGGTTAGTACAGGTGACCGGGAAGGGGTAGTACAGGTGACCAGGACGGGGTAGTACAGGTGACCAGGACGGGGTAGTACAGGTGACCAGGAAGGGTTAGTACAGGTGACCAGGAAGGGTTAGTACAGGTGACCAGGAAGGGTTAGTACAGGTGACCAGGAAGGGTTCGTACAGGTGACCGGGACGGGTTCGTACAGGTGACCGGGACGGGTTCGTACAGGTGACCGGGACGGGTTCGTACAGGTGACCGGGACGGGGTAGTACAGGTGACCGGGAAGGGGTAGTACAGGTGACCAGGAAGGGTTAGTACAGGTGACCAGGAAGGGTTAGTACAGGTGACCAGGTAAGGGTAGTACAGGTGACCGGGACGGGGTAGTACAGGTGACCGGGACGGGGTAGTACAGGTGATCAGGACGGGGTAGTACAGGTTACCAGGAAGGGTTATAGTACAGGTTACCAGGAAGGGTTATAGTACAGGTGACCAGGATGGGGTAGTACAGGTGACCAGGACGGGGTAGTACAGGTTACCAGGACGGGGTAGTACAGGTGACCGGGACGGGTTAGTACAGGTGACCGGGAAGGGTTAATATAGGTGACCAGGACGGGTTAATACAGGTGACCAGGACGGTTACGTACAAGTGACCAGGACGGGTTTGTACAGGTGACCAGGACGGGGTAGTACAGGTGACCAGGACGGGTTTGTACAGGTGACCAGGACGGGTTAGTACAGGTGACCGGGACGGGGTAGTACAGGTGACCGGGACGGGGTAGTACAAGTGACCGGGACGGGGTAGTACAGGTGACCGGGACGGGGTAGTACAGGTGACCGGGAAGGGTTAGTATAGGTGACCAGGACGGGTTAGTACAGGTGACCAGGAAGGGTTAGTACAAGTGACCAGGACGGGTTCGTACAGGTGACCAGGACGGGTTTGTACAGGTGACCAGGACGGGGTAGTACAGGTGACCAGGACGGGGTAGTACAGGTTACCAGGAAGGGTTATAGTACAGGTGACCAGGACGGGGTAGTACAGGTGACCGGGACGGGGTAGTACAGGTGACCGGGACGGGGTAGTACAGGTGACCAGGACGGGGTAGTACAGGTTACCAGGACGGGGTAGTACAGGTGACCGGGAAGGGTTAGTACAGGTGACCAGGACGGGTTAGTACGGGTTAGTACAGGTGACCAGGACGGGTTAGTACAGGTGACCAGGAAGGGTTAGTACAGGTGACCACGAAGGGTTAGTACAGGTGACCACGAAGGGTTAGTACAGGTGACCAGGACGGGTTAGTACAGGTGACCAGGAAGGATTAGTACAGGTTACCAGGAAGGGGTAGTACAGGTGACCAGGAAGGGTTATAGTACAGGTGACCGGGAAGGGTTAGTACAGGTTACCAGGAAGGGGTAGTACAGGTGACCAGGAAGGGTTATAGTACAGGTGACCGGGACGGGGTAGTACAGGTGACCAGGAAGGGTTAGTATAGGTGACCGGGAAGGGTTAGTACAGGTTACCAGGAAGGGTTTGTACAGGTTACCAGGACGGGGTAGTACAGGTGACCGGGACGGGGTAGTACAGGTGACCGGGACGGGGTAGTACAGGTTACCAGGAAGGGTTATAGTACAGGTGACCGGGACGGGGTAGTACAGGTGACCGGGACGGGTTAGTACAGGTTACCGGGAAGGGTTAGTACAGGTGACCAAGACGGGTTCGTACAGGTGACCAGGACGGGTTAATACAGGTGACCAGGACGGGGTAGTACAGGTGACAAGGACGGGTTCGTACAGGTGACCAGGACGGGTTAATACAGGTGACCGGGACGGGGTAGTACAGGTGACCAGGAAGGGTTTTAGTACAGGTGACCAGGAAGGGTTTTAGTACAGGTGACCAGGACGGGGTAGTACAGGTGACCGGGAAGGGTTAGTATAGGTGACCGGGACGGGTTAGTACAGGTTACCAGGAAGGGTTAGTACAGGTGACCAGGACGGGTTAGTACAGGTGACCAGGACGGGGTAGTACAGGTTACCAGGAAGTGTTATAGAACAGGTGACCAGGACGGGGTAGTACAGGTGACCGGGACGGGGTAGTACAGGTGACCGGGACGGGGTAGTACAGGTGACCGGGACGGGGTAGTACAGGTTACCAGGAAGGGTTATAGTACAGGTGACCGGGACGGGGTAGTACAGGTGACCAGGACGGGGTAGTACAGGTTACCAGGACGGGGTAGAACAGGTGACCGGGAAGGGGTAGTACAGGTGACCAGGAAGGGGTAGTACAGGTGACCGGGAAGGGTTAGTACAGGTGACCAGGAAGGGTTAGTACAGGTGACCGGGAAGGGTTAGTACAGGTGACCAGGACGGGTTCGTACAGGTGACCAGGACGGGTTCGTACAGGTGACCAGGAATGGGTAGTACAGGTGACCAGGAAGGGGTAGTACAGGTGACCAGGAAGGGTTAGTACAGGTGATCAGGATGGGGTAGTACAGGTTACCAGGAAGGATTAGTACAGGTTACCAGGAAGGATTATAGTACAGGTGTCCAGGACGGGTTAGTACAGGTGACCAGGACGGGGTAGTACAGGTGACCAGGACGGGGTAGTACAGGTGACCAGGACGGGGTAGTACAGGTGACCAGGAAGGGGTAGTACAGGTGACCAGGACGGGGTAGTACAGGTGACCAGGAAGGGGTAGTACAGGTGACCAGGACGTGTTAGTACAGGTGACCAGGACGGGTTCGTACAGGTGACCAGGATGGGTTCGTACAGGTGACCAGGACGGGTTCGTACAGGTGACCAGGACGGGTTCGTACAGGTGACCAGGACGGGTTCGTTTAAATGACCAGGACGGGGTAGTACAGGTGACCAGGAAGGGTTAGTACAGGTGACCAGGAAGGGTTAGTACAGGTGACCAGGTAAGGGTAGTACAGGTGACCGGGACGGGGTAGTACAGGTGACCGGGAAGGGTTAGTACAGGTGACCGGGAAGGGTTAGTACAGGTGACCGGGAAGGGGTAGTACAGGTGACCAGGACGGGGTAGTACAGGTGACCAGGACGGGGTAGTACAGGTGACCGGGGAGGGTTAGTACAGGTGACCGGGAAGGGGTAGTACAGGTGACCAGGACGGGGTAGTACAGGTGACCAGGACGGGGTAGTACAGGTGACCAGGAAGGGTTAGTACAGGTGACCAGGAAGGGTTAGTACAGGTGACCAGGAAGGGTTAGTACAGGTGACCAGGAAGGGTTCGTACAGGTGACTGGGACGGGTTCGTACAGGTGACCGGGACGGATTCGTACAGGTGACCGGGACGGGTTCGTACAGGTGACCGGGACGGGGTAGTACAGGTGACCGGGAAGGGGTAGTACAGGTGACCAGGAAGGGTTCGTACAGGTGACCAGGACGGGTTCGTACAGGTGACCAGGACGGGTTCGTACAGGTGACAAGGAAGGGTTAGTACAGGTGACCAGGAAGGGTTAGTACAGGTGACCAGGAAGGGTTAGTACAGGTGACCAGGACGGGTTCGTAGAGGTGACCAGGACGGGTTCGTACAGGTGACCAGGAAGGGGTAGTACAAGTGACCAGGAAGGGTTAGTACAGGTGATCAGGATGGGGTAGTACAGGTTACCAGGAAGGATTAGTACAGGTTACCAGGAAGGATTATAGTACAGGTGTCCAGGACGGGTTAGTACAGGTGACCAGGACGGGGTAGTACAGGTGACCAGGACGGGGTAGTACAGGTGACCAGGAAGGGGTAGTACAGGTGACCAGGACGTGTTAGTACAGGTGACCAGGACGGGTTCGTACAGGTGACCAGGACGGGTTCGTACAGGTGACCAGGACGGGTTCGTACAGGTGACCAGGACGGGTTCGTTTAAATGACCAGGACGGGGTAGTACAGGTGACCAGGAAGGGTTAGTACAGGTGACCAGGAAGGGTTAGTACAGGTGACCAGGTAAGGGTAGTACAGGTGACCGGGACGGGGTAGTACAGGTGACCGGGAAGGGTTAGTACAGGTGACCGGGAAGGGGTAGTACAGGTGACCAGGACGGGGTAGTACAGGTGACCAGGACGGGGTAGTACAGGTGACCGGGAAGGGTTAGTACAGGTGACCGGGAAGGGGTAGTACAGGTGACCAGGACGGGGTAGTACAGGTGACCGGGAAGGGTTAGTACAGGTGACCGGGAAGGGGTAGTACAGGTGACCAGGACGGGGTAGTACAGGTGACCAGGACGGGGTAGTACAGGTGACCAGGAAGGGTTAGTACAGGTGACCAGGAAGGGTTAGTACAGGTGACCAGGAAGGGTTAGTACAGGTGACCGGGACGGGTTCGTACAGGTGACCGGGACGGGTTCGTACAGGTGACCGGGACGGGTTCGTACAGGTGACCGGGACGGGGTAGTACAGGTGACCGGGAAGGGGTAGTACAGGTGACCAGGAAGGGTTCGTACAGGTGACCAGGACGGGTTCGTACAGGTGACCAGGACGGGTTCGTACAGGTGACCAGGACGGGTTCGTACAGGTGACAAGGAAGGGTTAGTACAGGTGACCAGGAAGGGTTAGTACAGGTGACCAGGAAGGGTTAGTACAGGTGACCAGGACGGGTTCGTAGAGGTGACCAGGACGGGGTAGTACAGGTGACCAGGGCGGGGTAGTACAGGTGACCAGGAAGGGGTAGTACAGGTGACCAGGAAGGGGTAGTACAGGTGACCAGGAAGGGGTAGTACAGGTGACCAGGAAGGGGTAGTACAGGTGACCAGGAAGGGTTATAGTACAGGTGACCGGGACGGGGTAGTACAGGTTACCAGGAAGGATTATAGTACAGGTGACCAGGAAGGGTTAGTATAGGTGACCAGGAAGGGTTAGTACAGGTGACCAGGACGGGTTAGTACAGGTGACCAGGACGGGTTCGTACAGGTGACCAGGACGGGTTCGTACAGGTGACCAGGACGGGGTAGTACAGGTGACCAGGAAGGGTTAGTACAGGTGACCAGGTAAGGGTAGTACAGGTGACCGGGACGGGGTAGTACAGGTGACCGGGACGGGGTAGTACAGGTGACCGGGAAGGGTTAGTACAGGTGACCGGGAAGGGGTAGTACAGGTGACCAGGACGGGGTAGTACAGGTGACCAGGAAGGGTTATAGTACAGGTGACCAGGATGGGGTAGTACAGGTGACCAGGACGGGGTAGTACAGGTTACAAGGACGGGGTAGTACAGGTGACAAGGAAGGGTTAGTACAGGTGACCGGGACGGGGTAGAACAGGTGACCGGGAAGGGGTAGTACAGGTGACCGGGAAGGGGTAGTACAGGTGACAAGGAAGGGTTAGTACAGGTGACCAGGAAGGGTTAGTACAGGTGACCAGGAAGGGTTAGTACAGGTGACCAGGACGGGTTCGTACAGGTGACCAGGAAGGGGTAGTACAGGTGACCAGGAAGGGGTAGTACAGGTGACCAGGAAGGGTTATAGTACAGGTGACCGGGAAGGGTTAGTACAGGTTACCAGGAAGGGGTAGTACAGGTGACCAGGAAGGGTTATAGTACAGGTGACCGGGACGGGGTAGTACAGGTGACCAGGAAGGGTTAGTATAGGTGACCGGGAAGGGTTAGTACAGGTTACCAGGAAGGGTTTGTACAGGTTACCAGGACGGGGTAGTACAGGTGACCGGGACGGGGTAGTACAGGTGACCGGGACGGGGTAGTACAGGTTACCAGGAAGGGTTATAGTACAGGTGACCGGGACGGGGTAGTACAGGTGACCGGGACGGGTTAGTACAGGTTACCGGGAAGGGTTAGTACAGGTGACCAAGACGGGTTCGTACAGGTGACCAGGACGGGTTAATACAGGTGACCAGGACGGGGTAGTACAGGTGACAAGGACGGGTTCGTACAGGTGACCAGGACGGGTTAATACAGGTGACCGGGACGGGGTAGTACAGGTGACCAGGACGGGGTAGTACAGGTTACCAGGAAGGGTTTTAGTACAGGTGACCAGGACGGGGTAGTACAGGTGACCGGGACGGGGTAGTACAGGTGACCGGGAAGGGTTAGTATAGGTGACCGGGACGGGTTAGTACAGGTTACCAGGAAGGGTTAGTACAGGTGACCAGGACGGGTTAGTACAGGTGACCAGGACGGGGTAGTACAGGTTACCAGGAAGTGTTATAGAACAGGTGACCAGGACGGGGTAGTACAGGTGACCGGGACGGGGTAGTACAGGTGACCGGGACGGGGTAGTACAGGTTACCAGGAAGGGTTATAGTACAGGTGACCAGGACGGGGTAGTACAGGTGACCAGGACGGGGTAGTACAGGTTACCAGGACGGGGTAGAACAGGTGACCGGGAAGGGGTAGTACAGGTAACCGGGAAGGGGTAGTACAGGTGACCGGGAAGGGTTAGTACAGGTGACCAGGAAGGGTTAGTACAGGTGACCAGGAAGGGTTAGTACAGGTGACCAGGACGGGTTCGTACAGGTGACCAGGACGGGTTCGTACAGGTGACCAGGAAGGGGTAGTACAGGTGACCAGGAAGGGGTAGTACAGGTGACCAGGAAGGGTTAGTACAGGTGATCAGGATGGGGTAGTACAGGTTACCAGGAAGGATTAGTACAGGTTACCAGGAAGGATTATAGTACAGGTGTCCAAGACGGGTTAGTACAGGTGACCAGGACGGGGTAGTACAGGTGACCAGGACGGGGTAGTACAGGTGACCAGGACGGGGTAGTACAGGTGACCAGGAAGGGGTAGTACAGGTGACCAGGACGTGTTAGTACAGGTGACCAGGACGGGTTCGTACAGGTGACCAGGACGGGTTCGTACAGGTGACCAGGACGGGTTCGTACAGGTGACCAGGACGGGTTCGTACAGGTGACCAGGACGGGGTAGTACAGGTGACCAGGACGGGGTAGTACAGGTGACCAGGAAGGGTTAGTACAGGTGACCAGGAAGGGTTAGTACAGGTGACCAGGTAAGGGTAGTACAGGTGACCGGGACGGGGTAGTACAGGTGACCGGGAAGGGTTAGTACAGGTGACCGGGAAGGGTTAGTACAGGTGACCGGGAAGGGGTAGTACAGGTGACCAGGACGGGGTAGTACAGGTGACCAGGACGGGGTAGTACAGGTGACCGGGGAGGGTTAGTACAGGTGACCGGGAAGGGGTAGTACAGGTGACCAGGACGGGGTAGTACAGGTGACCAGGACGGGGTAGTACAGGTGACCAGGAAGGGTTAGTACAGGTGACCAGGAAGGGTTAGTACAGGTGACCGGGAAGGGTTCGTACAGGTGACCGGGACGGGTTCGTACAGGTGACCGGGACGGGTTCGTACAGGTGACCGGGACGGGTTCGTACAGGTGACCGGGACGGGTTCGTACAGGTGACCGGGACGGGGTAGTACAGGTGACCGGGAAGGGGTAGTACAGGTGACCAGGAAGGGTTCGTACAGGTGACCAGGACGGGTTCGTACAGGTGACCAGGACGGGTTCGTACAGGTGACCAGGACGGGTTCGTACAGGTGACAAGGAAGGGTTAGTACAGGTGACCAGGAAGGGTTAGTACAGGTGACCAGGAAGGGTTAGTACAGGTGACCAGGACGGGTTCGTAGAGGTGACCAGGACGGGTTCGTACAGGTGACCAGGAAGGGGTAGTACAAGTGACCAGGAAGGGTTAGTACAGGTGATCAGGATGGGGTAGTACAGGTTACCAGGAAGGATTAGTACAGGTTACCAGGAAGGATTATAGTACAGGTGTCCAGGACGGGTTAGTACAGGTGACCAGGACGGGGTAGTACAGGTGACCAGGACGGGGTAGTACAGGTGACCAGGAAGGGGTAGTACAGGTGACCAGGACGTGTTAGTACAGGTGACCAGGACGGGTTCGTACAGGTGACCAGGACGGGTTCGTACAGGTGACCAGGACGGGTTCGTACAGGTGACCAGGACGGGTTCGTTTAAATGACCAGGACGGGGTAGTACAGGTGACCAGGAAGGGTTAGTACAGGTGACCAGGAAGGGTTAGTACAGGTGACCAGGTAAGGGTAGTACAGGTGACCGGGACGGGGTAGTACAGGTGACCGGGAAGGGTTAGTACAGGTGACCGGGAAGGGTTAGTACAGGTGACCGGGAAGGGTTAGTACAGGTGACCGGGAAGGGGTAGTACAGGTGACCAGGACGGGGTAGTACAGGTGACCAGGACGGGGTAGTACAGGTGACCGGGAAGGGTTAGTACAGGTGACCGGGAAGGGGTAGTACAGGTGACCAGGACGGGGTAGTACAGGTGACCAGGACGGGGTAGTACAGGTGACCAGGAAGGGTTAGTACAGGTGACCAAGAAGGGTTAGTACAGGTGACCGGGAAGGGTTAGTACAGGTGACCGGGACGGGTTCGTACAGGTGACCGGGACGGGTTCGTACAGGTGACCGGGACGGGTTCGTACAGGTGACCGGGACGGGTTCGTACAGGTGACCGGGACGGGGTAGTACAGGTGACCGGGAAGGGGTAGTACAGGTGACCAGGAAGGGTTCGTACAGGTGACCAGGACGGGTTCGTACAGGTGACCAGGACGGGTTCGTACAGGTGACCAGGACGGGTTCGTACAGGTGACAAGGAAGGGTTAGTACAGGTGACCAGGAAGGGTTAGTACAGGTGACCAGGAAGGGTTAGTACAGGTGACCAGGAAGGGTTAGTACAGGTGACCAGGACGGGTTCGTAGAGGTGACCAGGACGGGTTCGTACAGGTGACCAGGAAGGGGTAGTACAAGTGACCAGGAAGGGTTAGTACAGGTGATCAGGATGGGGTAGTACAGGTTACCAGGAAGGATTAGTACAGGTTAACAGGAAGGATTATAGTACAGGTGTCCAGGACGGGTTAGTACAGGTGACCAGGACGGGGTAGTACAGGTGACCAGGACGGGGTAGTACAGGTGACCAGGACGGGGTAGTACAGGTGACCAGGGCGGGGTAGTACAGGTGACCAGGAAGGGGTAGTACAGGTGACCAGGAAGGGGTAGTACAGGTGACCAGGAAGGGGTAGTACAGGTGACCAGGAAGGGGTAGTACAGGTGACCAGGAAGGGTTATAGTACAGGTGACCGGGACAGGGTAGTACAGGTTACCAGGAAGGATTATAGTACAGGTGACCAGGAAGGGTTAGTATAGGTGACCAGGAAGGGTTAGTACAGGTGACCAGGACGGGTTAGTACAGGTGACCAGGACGGGTTCGTACAGGTGACCAGGACGGGTTCGTACAGGTGACCAGGACGGGGTAGTACAGGTGACCAGGAAGGGTTAGTACAGGTGACCAGGTAAGGGTAGTACAGGTGACCGGGACGGGGTAGTACAGGTGACCGGGACGGGGTAGTACAGGTGACCGGGAAGGGTTAGTACAGGTGACCGGGAAGGGGTAGTACAGGTGACCAGGACGGGGTAGTACAGGTGACCAGGAAGGGTTATAGTACAGGTGACCAGGATGGGGTAGTACAGGTGACCAGGACGGGGTAGTACAGGTTACAAGGACGGGGTAGTACAGGTGACAAGGAAGGGTTAGTACAGGTGACCGGGACGGGGTAGAACAGGTGACCGGGAAGGGGTAGTACAGGTGACCGGGAAGGGGTAGTACAGGTGACAAGGAAGGGTTAGTACAGGTGACCAGGAAGGGTTAGTACAGGTGACCAGGAAGGGTTAGTACAGGTGACCAGGACGGGTTCGTACAGGTGACCAGGAAGGGGTATTACAGGTGACCAGGAAGGGTTAGTACAGGTGATCAGGATGGGGTAGTACAGGTTACCAGGAAGGATTAGTACAGGTTACCAGGAAGGATTATAGTACAGGTGTCCAGGACGGGTTAGTACAGGTGACCAGGACGGGGTAGTACAGGTGACCAGGACGGGGTAGTACAGGTGACCAGGACGGGGTAGTACAGGTGACAAGGACGGGTTCGTACAGGTGACCAGGACGGGTTAATACAGGTGACCGGGACGGGGTAGTACAGGTGACCAGGACGGGGTAGTACAGGTGAACGGGACGGGGTAGTACAGGTGACCGGGAAGGGTTAGTATAGGTGACCGGGACGGGTTAGTACAGGTTACCAGGAAGGGTTAGTACAGGTGACCAGGACGGGTTAGTACAGGTGACCAGGACGGGGTAGTACAGGTTACCAGGAAGTGTTATAGTACAGGTGACCAGGACGGGGTAGTACAGGTTACCTGGAAGTGTTATAGTACAGGTGACCAGGACGGGGTAGTACAGGTGACCGGGACGGGGTAGTACAGGTGACCGGGACGGGGTAGTACAGGTGACCAGGACGGGGTAGTACAGGTTACCAGGAAGGGTTATAGTACAGGTGACCGGGACGGGGTAGTACAGGTGACCGGGACGGGGTAGTACAGGTGACCGGGACGGGGTAGTACAGGTGACCGGGAAGGGTTAGTATAGGTGACCAGGACGGGTTAGTACAGGTGACCAGGAAGGGTTAGTACAGGTGACCAGGACGGGTTCGTACAGGTGACCAGGACGGGTTTGTACAGGTGACCAGGACGGGGTAGTACAGGTGACCAGGACGGGGTAGTACAGGTTACCAGGAAGGGTTATAGTACAGGTGACCAGGACGGGGTAGTACAGGTGACCGGGACGGGGTAGTACAGGTGACCGGGACGGGGTAGTACAGGTGACCAGGACGGGGTAGTACAGGTTACCAGGACGGGGTAGTACAGGTGACCGGGAAGGGTTAGTACAGGTGACCAGGACGGGTTAGTACGGGTTACCAGGAAGGGTTAGTACAGGTGACCAGGACGGGTTAGTACAGGTGACCAGGAAGGGTTAGTACAGGTGACCACGAAGGGTTAGTACAGGTGACCACGAAGGGTTAGTACAGGTGACCAGGACGGGTTAGTACAGGTGACCAGGAAGGATTAGTACAGGTTACCAGGAAGGGGTAGTACAGGTGACCAGGAAGGGTTATAGTACAGGTGACCGGGAAGGGTTAGTACAGGTTACCAGGAAGGGGTAGTACAGGTGACCAGGAAGGGTTATAGTACAGGTGACCGGGACGGGGTAGTACAGGTGACCAGGAAGGGTTAGTATAGGTGACCGGGAAGGGGTAGTACACGTGACCGGGAAGGGGTAGTACAGGTGACCAGGACGGGGTAGTACAGGTGACCAGGACGGGGTAGTACAGGTGACCAGGAAGGGTTAGTACAGGTGACCAGGAAGGGTTAGTACAGGTGACCAGGAAGGGTTAGTACAGGTGACCAGGACGGGTTCGTACAGGTGACCGGGACGGGTTCGTACAGGTGACCGGGACGGGTTCGTACAGGTGACCGGGACGGGGTAGTACAGGTGACCGGGAAGGGGTAGTACAGGTGACCAGGAAGGGTTCGTACAGGTGACCAGGACGGGTTCGTACAGGTGACCAGGACGGGTTCGTACAGGTGACCAGGACGGGTTCGTACAGGTGACAAGGAAGGGTTAGTACAGGTGACCGGGAAGGGTTAGTACAGGTGACCGGGAAGGGTTAGTATAGGTGACCGGGACGGGTTAGTACAGGTTACCAGGAAGGGTTAGTACAGGTGACCAGGACGGGTTAGTACAGGTGACCAGGACGGGGTAGTACAGGTTACCAGGAAGTGTTATAGTACAGGTGACCAGGACGGGGTAGTACAGGTGACCGGGACGGGGTAGTACAGGTGACCGGGACGGGGTAGTACAGGTGACCGGGACGGGGTAGTACAGGTGACCGGGACGGGGTAGTACAGGTTACCGGGAAGGGTTATAGTACAGGTGACCAGGACGGGGTAGTACAGGTTACCAGGACGGGGTAGTACAGGTGACCGGGAAGGGTTAGTACAGGTGACCGGGACTGGGTAGTACAGGTGACCGGGAAGGGGTAGTACAGGTGACCGGGAAGGGGTAGTACAGGTGACCGGGAAGGGGTAGTACAGGTGACCAGGAAGGGTTAGTACAGGTGACCAGGAAGGGTTAGTACAGGTGACCAGGAAGGGTTAGTACAGGTGACCAGGAAGGGTTAGTACAGGTGACCAGGACGGGGTAGTACAGGTTACCAGGAAGTGTTATAGAACAGGTGACCAGGACGGGGTAGTACAGGTGACCGGGACGGGGTAGTACAGGTGACCGGGACGGGGTAGTACAGGTTACCAGGAAGGGTTATAGTACAGGTGACCAGGACGGGGTAGTACAGGTGACCAGGACGGGGTAGTACAGGTTACCAGGACGGGGTAGAACAGGTGACCGGGAAGGGGTAGTACAGGTGACCAGGACGGGGTAGTACAGGTTACCAGGACGGGGTAGAACAGGTGACCGGGAAGGGGTAGTACAGGTGACCGGGAAGGGGTAGTACAGGTGACCGGGAAGGGTTAGTACAGGTGACCAGGAAGGGTTAGTACAGGTGACCAGGAAGGGTTAGTACAGGTGACCAGGACGGGTTCGTACAGGTGACCAGGACGGGTTCGTACAGGTGACCAGGAAGGGGTAGTACAGGTGACCAGGAAGGGGTAGTACAGGTGACCAGGAAGGGTTAGTACAGGTGACCAGGATGGGGTAGTACAGGTTACCAGGAAGGATTAGTACAGGTTACCAGGAAGGATTATAGTACAGGTGTCCAGGACGGGTTAGTACAGGTGACCAGGACGGGGTAGTACAGGTGACCAGGACGGGGTAGTACAGGTGACCAGGACGGGGTAGTACAGGTGACCAGGACGGGGTAGTACAGGTGACCAGGAAGGGGTAGTACAGGTGACCAGGACTGGGTAGTACAGGTGACCACGAAGGGGTAGTACAGGTGACAAGGACGGGTTAGTACAGGTGACCAGGACGGGTTCGTACAGGTGACCAGGACGGGTTCGTACAGGTGACCAGGAAGGGTTCGTACAGGTGACCAGGACGGGTTCGTACAGGTGACCAGGACGGGTTCGTACAGGTGACCAGGACGGGTTCGTACAGGTGACCAGGACGGGTTCGTTTAGGTGACCAGGACGGGGTAGTACAGGTGACCAGGAAGGGTTAGTACAGGTGACCAGGAAGGGTTAGTACAGGTGACCAGGTAAGGGTAGTACAGGTGACCGGGACGGGGTAGTACAGGTGACCGGGAAGGGTTAGTACAGGTGACCGGGAAGGGTTAGTACAGGTGACCGGGAAGGGGTAGTACAGGTGACCGGGACGGGGTAGTACAGGTGACCGGGACGGGGTAGTACAGGTGACCAGGACGGGGTAGTACAGGTGACCAGGAAGGGTTAGTACAGGTGACCGGGAAGGGGTAGTACAGGTGACCAGGACGGGGTAGTACAGGTGACCAGGACGGGGTAGTACAGGTGACCAGGACGGGGTAGTACAGGTGACCAGGAAGGGTTAGTACAGGTGACCAGGAAGGGTTAGTACAGGTGACCAGGAAGGGTTAGTACAGGTGACCGGGACGGGTTCGTACAGGTGACCGGGACGGGTTCGTACAGGTGACCGGGACGGGTTCGTACAGGTGACCGGGACGGGGTAGTACAGGTGACCGGGAAGGGGTAGTACAGGTGACCAGGAAGGGTTCGTACAGGTGACCAGGACGGGTTCGTACAGGTGACCAGGACGGGTTCGTACAGGTGACCAGGACGGGTTCGTACAGGTGACAAGGAAGGGTTAGTACAGGTGACCAGGAAGGGTTAGTACAGGTGACCGGGAAGGGTTAGTATAGGTGACCGGGACGGGTTAGTACAGGTTACCAGGAAGGGTTAGTACAGGTGACCAGGACGGGTTAGTACAGGTGACCAGGACGGGGTAGTACAGGTTACCAGGAAGTGTTATAGTACAGGTGACCAGGACGGGGTAGTACAGGTGACCGGGACGGGGTAGTACAGGTGACCGGGACGGGGTAGTACAGGTGACCGGGACGGGGTAGTACAGGTTACCAGGAAGGGTTATAGTACAGGTGACCAGGACGGGGTAGTACAGGTTACCAGGACGGGGTAGTACAGGTGACCGGGAAGGGTTAGTACAGGTGACCGGGACTGGGTAGTACAGGTGACCGGGAAGGGGTAGTACAGGTGACCGGGAAGGGGTAGTACAGGTGACCGGGAAGGGGTAGGACAGGTGACCAGGAAGGGTTAGTACAGGTGACCAGGAAGGGTTAGTACAGGTGACCAGGAAGGGTTAGTACAGGTGACCAGGAAGGGTTAGTACAGGTGACCAGGAAGGGTTAGTACAGGTGACCAGGAAGGGTTAGTACAGGTGACCAGGACGGGTTCGTAGAGGTGACCAGGAAGGGGTAGTACAGGTGACCAGGAAGGGGTAGTACAGGTGACCAGGAAGGGTTAGTACAGGTGATCAGGATGGGGTAGTACAGGTTCCCAGGAAGGTATGGTACAGGTTACCAGGAAGGATTATAGTACAGGTGTCCAGGACGGGTTCGTACAGGTGACCAGGACTGGTTCGTAAAGGTGACCAGGACGGGTTCGTACAGGTGACCAGGAAGGGTTAGTACAGGTGACCAGGAAGGGTTAGTACAGGTGACCAGGAAGGGTTAGTACAGGTGACCAGGACGGGTTCGTAGAGGTGACCAGGACGGGTTCGTACAGGTGACCAGGAAGGGGTAGTACAGGTGACCAGGAAGGGTTAGTACAGGTGATCAGGATGGGGTAGTACAGGTTACCAGGAAGGATTAGTACAGGTTACCAGGAAGGATTATAGTACAGGTGTCCAGGACGGGTTAGTACAGGTGACCAGGACGGGGTAGTACAGGTGACCAGGACGGGGTAGTACAGGTGACCAGGACGGGGTAGTACAGGTGACCAGGAAGGGGTAGTACAGGTGACCAGGAAGGGGTAGTACAGGTGACCAGGAAGGGTTATAGTACAGGTGACCGGGACGGGGTAGTACAGGTTACCAGGAAGGATTATAGTACAGGTGACCAGGAAGGGTTAGTATAGGTGACCAGGAAGGGTTAGTACAGGTGACCAGGACGGGTTAGTACAGGTGACCAGGACGGGTTCGTACAGGTGACCAGGACGGGTTCGTACAGGTGACCAGGACGGGGTAGTACAGGTGACCAGGAAGGGTTAGTACAGGTGACCAGGTAAGGGTAGTACAGGTGACCGGGACGGGGTAGTACAGGTGACCGGGACGGGGTAGTACAGGTGACCGGGAAGGGTTAGTACAGGTGACCGGGAAGGGGTAGTACAGGTGACCAGGACGGGGTAGTACAGGTGACCAGGACGGGTTCGTACAGGTGACCAGGACGGGTTCGTACAGGTGACCAGGACGGGTTCGTACAGGTGACCAGGACGGGTTCGTACAGGTGACCAGGACGGGTTAGTACAGGTGACCAGGAAGGGTTAGTACAGGTGACCAGGACAGGGTAGTACAGGTGACCATGACGGGGTAGTACAGGTGACCAGGACGGGTTCGTACAGGTGACCAGGACGGGTTTGTACAGGTGACCAGGACGGGGTAGTACAGGTGACCAGGACGGGTTCGTACAGGTGACCAGGAAGGGGTAGTACAGGTGACCAGGAAGGGTTAGTACAGGTGACCAGGAAAGGGTAGTACAGGTGACCAGGACGGGTTAGTACAGGTGACCAGGACGGGTTAGTACAGGTGACCAGGACGGGGTAGTACAGGTGACCAGGACGGGGTAGTACAGGTTACCAGGAAGTGTTATAGTACAGGTGACCAGGACGGGGTAGTACAGGTGACCGGGACGGGGTAGTACAGGTGACCGGGACGGGGTAGTACAGGTGACCGGGACGGGGTAGTACAGGTGACCGGGACGGGGTAGTACAGGTTACCAGGAAGGGTTATAGTACAGGTGACCAGGACGGGGTAGTACAGGTTACCAGAACGGGGTAGTACAGGTGACCGGGAAGGGGTAGTACAGGTGACCGGGACGGGGTAGTACAGGTGACCGGGAAGGGGTAGTACAGGTGACCGGGAAGGGGTTGTACAGGTGACCGGGAAGGGTTAGTACAGGTGACCGGGAAGGGTTAGTACAGGTGACCAGGAAGGGTTAGTACAGGTGACCAGGACGGGTTCGTAGAGGTGACCAGGACGGGTTCGTACAGGTGACCAGGAAGGGGTAGTACAGGTGACCAGGAAGGGTTAGTACAGGTGATCAGGATGGGGTAGTACAGGTTACCAGGAAGGATTAGTACAGGTTACCAGGAAGGATTATAGTACAGGTGTCCAGGACGGGTTCGTACAGGTGACCAGGACTGGTTCGTAAAGGTGACCAGGACGGGTTCGTACAGGTGACCAGGAAGGGTTAGTACAGGTGACCAGGAAGGGTTAGTACAGGTGACCAGGAAGGGTTAGTACATGTGACCAGGACGGGTTCGTAGAGGTGACCAGGACGGGTTCGTACAGGTGACCAGGAAGGGGTAGTACAGGTGACCAGGAAGGGTTAGTACAGGTGATCAGGATGGGGTAGTACAGGTTACCAGGAAGGATTAGTACAGGTTACCAGGAAGGATTATAGTACAGGTGTCCAGGAAGGATTATAGTACAGGTGTCCAGGACGGGTTAGTACAGGTGACCAGGACGGGGTAGTACAGGTGACCAGGACGGGGTAGTACAGGTGACCAGGATGGGGTAGTACAGGTGACCAGGACGGGGTAGTACAGGTGACCAGGAAGGGGTAGTACAGGTGACCAGGAAGGGGTAGTACAGGTGACCAGGAAGGGTTATAGTACAGGTGACCGGGACTTGGTAGTACAGGTTACCAGGAAGGATTATAGTACAGGTGACCAGGAAGGGTTAGTATAGGTGACCAGGAAGGGTTAGTACAGGTGACCAGGACGGGTTAGTACAGGTGACCAGGACGGGTTCGTACAGGTGACCAGGACGGGTTCGTACAGGTGACCAGGACGGGGTAGTACAGGTGACCAGGAAGGGTTAGTACAGGTGACCAGGTAAGGGTAGTACAGGTGACCGGGACGGGGTAGTACAGGTGACCGGGACGGGGTAGTACAGGTGACCGGGAAGGGTTAGTACAGGTGACCGGGAAGGGGTAGTACAGGTGACCAGGACGGGGTAGTACAGGTGACCAGGAAGGGTTATAGTACAGGTGACCAGGACGGGGTAGTACAGGTGACCAGGACGGGGTAGTACAGGTTACCAGGACGGGGTAGTACAGGTGACCGGGAAGGGTTAGTACAGGTGACCGGGACGGGGTAGTACAGGTGACCGGGAAGGGGTAGTACAGGTGACCGGGAAGGGGTAGTACAGGTGACCAGGAAGGGGTAGTACAGGTGACCAGGAAGGGTTAGTACAGGTGACCAGGACGGGTTCGTAGAGGTGACCAGGACGGGTTCGTACAGGTGACCAGAAAGGGGTAGTACAGGTGACCAGGAAGGGTTAGTACAGGTGATCAGGATGGGGTAGTACAGGTGACCGGGACGGGGTAGTACAGGTGACCGGGACGGGGTAGTACAGGTGACCGGGACGGGGTAGTACAGGTGACCGGGAAGGGTTAGTACAGGTGACCGGGAAGGGGTAGTACAGGTGACCGGGACGGGGTAGTACAGGTGACCAGGAAGGGTTAGTACAGGTGACCAGGAAGGGTTACTACAGGTGACCAGGACGGGGTAGTACAGGTGATCAGGATGGGGTAGTACAGGTTACCAGGAAGGATTAGTACAGGTGACCAGGAAGGGTTAGTACAGGTGACCAGGACGGGTTCGTACAGGTGACCGTGACGGGTTCGTACAGGTGACCGGGACGGGTTCGTACAGGTGACCGGGACGGGGTAGTACAGGTGACCGGGAAGGGGTAGTACAGGTGACCGGGACGGGGTAGTACAGGTGACCGGGAAGGGGTAGTACAGGTGACCGGGAAGGGTTAGTACAGGTGACCGGGACGGGTTCGTACAGGTGACCGGGACGGGGTAGTACAGGTGACCGGGACGGGGTAGTACAGGTGACCAGGAAGGGGTAGTACAGGTGACCAGGAAGGGGTAGTAGAGGTGACCAGGAAGGGGTAGTACAGGTTACCAGGACGGGGTAGTACAGGTGACCGGGAAGGGTTAGTACAGATGACCGGGACGGGGTAGTACAGGTGACCGGGAAGGGGTAGTACAGGTGACCGGGAAGGGGTAGTACAGGTGACCAGGAAGGGTTAGTACAGGTGACCAGGAAGGGTTAGTACAGGTGACCAGGAAGGGTTAATACAGGTGACCAGGACGGGTTCGTAGAGGTGACCAGGACGGGTTCGTACAGGTGACCAGGAAGGGGTAGTACAGGTGACCAGGAAGGGTTAGTACAGGTGATCAGGATGGGGTAGTACAGGTTACCAGGAAGGATTAGTACAGGTTACCAGGAAGGATTATAGTACAGGTGTCCAGGACGGGTTCGTACAGGTGACCAGGACTGGTTCGTACAGGTGACCAGGACGGGTTCGTACAGGTGACCAGGAAGGGTTAGTACAGGTGACCAGGAAGGGTTAGTACAGGTGACCAGGAAGGGTTAGTACAGGTGACCAGGACGGGTTCGTAGAGGTGACCAGGACGGGTTCGTACAGGTGACCAGGAAGGGGTAGTACAGGTGATCAGGATGGGGTAGTACAGGTTACCAGGAAGGATTAGTACAGGTTACCAGGAAGGATTATAGTACAGGTGTCCAGGACGGGTTAGTACAGGTGACCAGGACGGGGTAGTACAGGTGACCAGGACGGGGTAGTACAGGTGACCAGGACGGGGTAGTACAGGTGACCAGGAAGGGGTAGTACAGGTGACCAGGAAGGGTTATAGTACAGGTGACCGGGACGGGGTAGTACAGGTTACCAGGAAGGATTATAGTACAGGTGACCAGGAAGGGTTAGTATAGGTGACCAGGAAGGGTTAGTACAGGTGACCAGGACGGGTTAGTACAGGTGACCAGGACGGGTTAGTACAGGTGACCAGGACGGGTTCGTACAGGTGACCAGGACGGGTTCGTACAGGTGACCAGGACGGGTTCGTACAGGTGACCAGGAAGGGTTCGTACAGGTGATCAGGATGGGGTAGTACAGGTTACCAGGAAGGATTAGTACAGGTTACCAGGAAGGATTATAGTACAGGTGTCCAGGAAGGATTATAGTACAGGTGTCCAGGACGGGTTAGTACAGGTGACCAGGACGGGGTAGAACAGGTGACCAGGACGGGGTAGTACAGGTGACCAGGACGGGGTAGTACAGGTGACCAGGACGGGGTAGTACAGGTGACCAGGAAGGGGTAGTACAGGTGACCAGGAAGGGGTAGTACAGGTGACCAGGAAGGGTTATAGTACAGGTGACCGGGACTTGGTAGTACAGGTTACCAGGAAGGATTATAGTACATGTGACCAGGAAGGGTTAGTATAGGTTACCAGGAAGGGTTAGTACAGGTGACCAGGTAAGGGTAGTACAGGTGACCGGGACGGGGTAGTACAGGTGACCGGGACGGGGTAGTACAGGTGACCGGGAAGGGTTAGTACAGGTGACCGGGAAGGGGTAGTACAGGTGACCAGGACGGGGTAGTACAGGTGACCAGGAAGGGTTATAGTACAGGTGACCAGGACGGGGTAGTACAGGTGACCAGGACGGGGTAGTACAGGTTACCAGGACGGGGTAGTACAGGTGACCGGGAAGGGTTAGTACAGGTGACCGGGACGGGGTAGTACAGGTGACCGGGAAGGGGTAGTACAGGTGACCGGGAAGGGGTAGTACAGGTGACCAGGAAGGGGTAGTACAGGTGACCAGGAAGGGTTAGTACAGGTGACCAGGACGGGTTCGTAGAGGTGACCAGGACGGGTTCGTACAGGTGACCAGAAAGGGGTAGTACAGGTGACCAGGAAGGGTTAGTACAGGTGATCGGGATGGGGTAGTACAGGTGACCGGGACGGGGTAGTACAGGTGACCGGGACGGGGTAGTACAGGTGACCGGGACGGGGTAGTACAGGTGACCGGGAAGGGTTAGTACAGGTGACCGGGAAGGGGTAGTACAGGTGACCGGGACGGGGTAGTACAGGTGACCGGGACGGGGTAGTACAGGTGACCAGGAAGGGTTAGTACAGGTGACCAGGAAGGGTTACTACAGGTGACCAGGAAGGGTTAGTACAGGTGATCAGGATGGGGTAGTACAGGTTACCAGGAAGGATTAGTACAGGTGACCAGGAAGGGTTAGTACAGGTGACCAGGACGGGTTCGTACAGGTGACCGTGACGGGTTCGTACAGGTGACCGGGACGGGTTCGTACAGGTGACCGGGACGGGGTAGTACAGGTGACCGGGAAGGGGTAGTACAGGTGACCGGGACGGGGTAGTACAGGTGACCGGGAAGGGGTAGTACAGGTGACCGGGAAGGGTTAGTACAGGTGACCGGGACGGGTTCGTACAGGTGACCGGGACGGGGTAGTACAGGTGACCGGGACGGGGTAGTACAGGTGACCAGGAAGGGGTAGTACAGGTGACCAGGAAGGGGTAGTAGAGGTGACCAGGAAGGGGTAGTACAGGTTACCAGGACGGGGTAGTACAGGTGACCGGGAAGGGTTAGTACAGATGACCGGGACGGGGTAGTACAGGTGACCGGGAAGGGGTAGTACAGGTGACCGGGAAGGGGTAGTACAGGTGACCAGGAAGGGTTAGTACAGGTGACCAGGAAGGGTTAGTACAGGTGACCAGGAAGGGTTAGTACAGGTGACCAGGACGGGTTCGTAGAGGTGACCAGGACGGGTTCGTACAGGTGACCAGGAAGGGGTAGTACAGGTGACCAGGAAGGGTTAGTACAGGTGATCAGGATGGGGTAGTACAGGTTACCAGGAAGGATTAGTACAGGTTACCAGGAAGGATTATAGTACAGGTGTCCAGGACGGGTTCGTACAGGTGACCAGGACTGGTTCGTAAAGGTGACCAGGACGGGTTCGTACAGGTGACCAGGAAGGGTTAGTACAGGTGACCAGGAAGGGTTAGTACAGGTGACCAGGAAGGGTTAGTACAGGTGACCAGGACGGGTTCGTAGAGGTGACCAGGACGGGTTCGTACAGGTGACCAGGAAGGGGTAGTACAGGTGATCAGGATGGGGTAGTACAGGTTACCAGGAAGGATTAGTACAGGTTACCAGGAAGGATTATAGTACAGGTGTCCAGGACGGGTTAGTACAGGTGACCAGGACGGGGTAGTACAGGTGACCAGGACGGGGTAGTACAGGTGACCAGGACGGGGTAGTACAGGTGACCAGGAAGGGGTAGTACAGGTGACCAGGAAGGGTTATAGTACAGGTGACCGGGACGGGGTAGTACAGGTTACCAGGAAGGATTATAGTACAGGTGACCAGGAAGGGTTAGTATAGGTGACCAGGAAGGGTTAGTATAGGTGACCAGGAAGGGTTAGTACAGGTGACCAGGAAGGGTTAGTACAGGTGACCAGGACGGGTTAGTACAGGTGACCGGGACGGGGTAGTACAGGTGACCAGGAAGGGGTAGTACAGGTGACCAGGAAGGGGTAGTAGAGGTGACCAGGAAGGGGTAGTACAGGTTACCAGGACGGGGTAGTACAGGTGACCGGGAAGGGTTAGTACAGATGACCGGGACGGGGTAGTACAGGTGACCGGGAAGGGGTAGTACAGGTGACCGGGAAGGGGTAGTACAGGTGACCAGGAAGGGTTAGTACAGGTGACCAGGAAGGGTTAGTACAGGTGACCAGGAAGGGTTAGTACAGGTGACCAGGACGGGTTCGTAGAGGTGACCAGGACGGGTTCGTACAGGTGACCAGGAAGGGGTAGTACAGGTGACCAGGAAGGGTTAGTACAGGTGATCAGGATGGGGTAGTACAGGTTACCAGGAAGGATTAGTACAGGTTACCAGGAAGGATTATAGTACAGGTGTCCAGGACGGGTTCGTACAGGTGACCAGGACTGGTTCGTAAAGGTGACCAGGACGGGTTCGTACAGGTGACCAGGACTGGTTCGTAAAGGTGACCAGGACGGGTTCGTACAGGTGACCAGGAAGGGTTAGTACAGGTGACCAGGAAGGGTTAGTACAGGTGACCAGGAAGGGTTAGTACAGGTGACCAGGACGGGTTCGTAGAGGTGACCAGGACGGGTTCGTACAGGTGACCAGGAAGGGGTAGTACAGGTGATCAGGATGGGGTAGTACAGGTTACCAGGAAGGATTAGTACAGGTTACCAGGAAGGATTATAGTACAGGTGTCCAGGACGGGTTAGTACAGGTGACCAGGACGGGGTAGTACAGGTGACCAGGACGGGGTAGTACAGGTGACCAGGACGGGGTAGTACAGGTGACCAGGAAGGGGTAGTACAGGTGACCAGGAAGGGTTATAGTACAGGTGACCGGGACGGGGTAGTACAGGTTACCAGGAAGGATTATAGTACAGGTGACCAGGAAGGGTTAGTATAGGTGACCAGGAAGGGTTAGTATAGGTGACCAGGAAGGGTTAGTACAGGTGACCAGGACGGGTTAGTACAGGTGACCAGGACGGGTTCGTACAGGTGACCAGGACGGGTTCGTACAGGTGACCAGGACGGGTTCGTACAGGTGACCAGGACGGGGTAGTACAGGTGACCAGGACGGGGTAGTACAGGTGACCAGGAAGGGTTAGTACAGGTGACCAGGTAAGGGTAGTACAGGTGACCGGGACGGGGTAGTACAGGTGACCGGGACGGGGTAGTACAGGTGACCGGGACGGGGTAGTACAGGTGACCGGGAAGGGTTAGTACAGGTGACCGGGAAGGGGTAGTACAGGTGACCGGGACGGGGTAGTACAGGTGACCAGGAAGGGTTATAGTACAGGTGACCAGGACGGGGTAGTACAGGTGACCAGGACGGGGTAGTACAGGTGACCAGGACGGGGTAGTACAGGTGACCGGGAAGGGTTAGTACAGGTGACCGGGACGGGGTAGTACAGGTGACCAGGAAGGGTTAGTACAGGTGACCAGGACGGGTTTGTAGAGGTGACCAGGACGGGTTCGTACAGGTGACCAGGAAGGGGTAGTACAGGTGACCAGGAAGGGTTAGTACAGGTGATCGGGATGGGGTAGTACAGGTGACCGGGACGGGGTAGTACAGGTGACCGGGACGGGGTAGTACAGGTGACCGGGACGGGGTAGTACAGGTGACCGGGACGGGGTAGTACAGGTGACCGGGAAGGGTTAGTACAGGTGACCGGGAAGGGGTAGTACAGGTGACCGGGAAGGGGTAGTACAGGTGACCGGGACGGGGTAGTACAGGTGACCGGGAAGGGTTAGTACAGGTGACCAGGAAGGGTTAGTACAGGTGACCAGGACGGGGTAGTACAGGTGATCAGGATGGGGTAGTACAGGTTACCAGGAAGGATTAGTACAGGTGACCAGGAAGGGTTAGTACAGGTGACCAGGACGGGTTCGTACAGGTGACCGTGACGGGTTCGTACAGGTGACCGGGACGGGTTCGTACAGGTGACCGGGACGGGGTAGTACAGGTGACCGGGAAGGGGTAGTACAGGTGACCGGGACGGGGTAGTACAGGTGACCGGGAAGGGGTAGTACAGGTGACCGGGAAGGGTTAGTACAGGTGACCGGGAAGGGTTAGTACAGGTGACCGGGAAGGGTTCGTACAGGTGACCGGGACGGGGTAGTACAGGTGACCGGGACGGGGTAGTACAGGTGACCGGGACGGGGTAGTACAGGTGACCGGGAAGGGGTAGTACAGGTGACCGGGAAGGGGTAGTACAGGTGACCGGGAAGGGGTAGTACAGGTGACCGGGAAGGGGTAGTACAGGTGACCGGGAAGGGGTAGTACAGGTGACCAGGAAGGGGTAGTACAGGTGACCAGGAAGGGGTAGTACAGGTGACCAGGAAGGGTTAGTACAGGTGACCAGGAAGGGTTAGTACAGGTGATCAGGACGGGGTAGTACAGGTTACCAGGAAGGATTATATAACAGGTGACCAGGAAGGGTTAGTACAGGTTACCAGGAAGGATTATAGTACAGGTGTCCAGGACCGGTTAGTACAGGTGACCAGGACGGGGTAGTACAGGTGACCAGGACGGGGTAGTACAGGTGACCAGGACGGGGTAGTACAGGTGACCAGGACGGGGTAGTACAGGTGACCAGGACGGGTTCGTACAGGTGACCAGGACGGGTTCGTACAGGTGACCAGGACGGGTTCGTACAGGTGACCAGGACGGGTTCGTACAGGTGACCAGGACGGGTTCGTACAGGTGACCAGGACGGGTTAGTACAGGTGACCAGGAAGGGTTAGTACAGGTGACCAGGACAGGGTAGTACAGGTGACCATGACGGGGTAGTACAGGTGACCAGGACGGGTTCGTACAAGTGACCAGGACGGGGTAGTACAGGTGACCAGGACGGGGTAGTACAGGTGACCAGGACGGGGTAGTACAGGTGACCACGAAGGGTTATAGTACAGGTGACCGGGACGGGGTAGTACAGGTGACCGGGACGGGGTAGTACAGGTGACCGGGACGGGGTAGGACAGGTTACCGGGAAGGGTTATAGTACAGGTGACCGGGACGGGTTCGTACAGGTGACCGGGACGGGGTAGTACAGGTGACCGGGACGGGGTAGTACAGGTGACCGGGACGGGGTAGTACAGGTGACCGGGACGGGTTCGTACAGGTGACCAGGACGGGGTAGTACAGGTGACCAGGACGGGGTAGTACAGGTGACCAGGACGGGTTCGTACAGGTCACCAGGAAGGGTTAGTACAGGTGACCAGGACGGGGTCGTACAGGTGACCAGGAAGGGGTCGTACAGGTAACCAGGAAGGGTTAGTACAGGTGACCAGGAAGGGTTAGTACAGGTGACCAGGACGGGTTCGTACAGGTGACCAGGAAGGGTTCGTACAGGTGACCAGGAAGGGGTAGTACAGGTGACCAGGAAGGGTTAGTACAGGCGATCAGGATGGGGTAGTACAGGTGACCAGGAAGGATTATAGTACAGGTGACCAGGAAGGATTATAGTACAGGTTACCAGGAAGGATTATAGTACAGGTGACCAGGAAGGTTTAGTACAGGTGACCAGGACGGGTTCGTAGAGGTGACCAGGACGGGTTCGTACAGGTGACCAGGAAGGGGTAGTACAGGTGACCAGGAAGGGTTAGTACAGGTGACCAGGACGGGGTAGTACAGGTGACCAGGACGGGGTAGTACAGGTGACCAGGACGGGTTCGTACAGGTGACCAGGACGGGTTAGTACAGGTGACCAGGACGGGGTAGTACAGGTTACCAGGAAGAGTTATAGTACAGGTGACCAGGACGGGGTAGTACAGGTGACCGGGACGGGGTAGTACAGGTGACCGGGACGGGGTAGTACAGGTGACCGGGAAGGGTTAGTACAGGTGACCGGGAAGGGTTAGTACAGGTGACCGGGAAGGGGTAGTACAGGTGACAAGGACGGGGTAGTACAGGTGAACAGGAAGGGTTATAGTACAGGTGACCAGGACGGGATAGTACAGGTGACCAGGACGGGGTAGTACAGGTTACCAGGACGGGGTAGTACAGGTGACCGGGAAGGGTTAGTACAGGTGACCGGGACGGGGTAGTACAGGTGACCGGGAAGGGGTAGTACAGGTGACCGGGAAGGGGTAGTACAGGTGACCAGGAAGGGTTAGTACAGGTGACCAGGAAGGGTTAGTACAGGTGACCAGGAAGGGTTAGTACAGGTGACCAGGACGGGTTCGTAGAGGTGACCAGGACGGGTTCGTACAGGTGACCAGGAAGGGGAAGTACAGGTGACCAGGAAGGGTTAGTACAGGTGATCAGGATGGGGTAGTACAGGTTACCAGGAAGGATTAGTACAGGTGTCCAGGACGGGTTAATACAGGTGACCGGGACGGGGTAGTACAGGTGACCAGGACGGGGTAGTACAGGTTACCAGGAAGGGTTTTAGTACAGGTGACCAGGACGGGGTAGTACAGGTGACCGGGACGGGGTAGTACAGGTTACCAGGAAGGATTATAGTACAGGTGTCCAGGACCGGTTAGTACAGGTGACCAGGACGGGGTAGTACAGGTGACCAGGACGGGGTAGTACAGGTGACCAGGACGGGGTAGTACAGGTGACCAGGACGGGGTAGTACAGGTGACCAGGAAGGATTATAGTACAGGTGACCAGGAAGGGTTAGTATAGGTGACCAGGAAGGGTTAGTACAGGTGACCAGGACGGGTTCGTACAGGTGACCAGGACGGGTTCGTACAGGTGACCAGGACGGGTTCGTACAGGTGACCAGGACGGGGTAGTACAGGTGACCAGGAAGGGTTAGTACAGGTGACCAGGACAGGGTAGTACAGGTGACCGGGACGGGGTAGTACAGGTGACCGGGACGGGGTAGTACAGGTGACCGGGAAGGGTTAGTACAGGTGACCGGGAAGGGGTAGTACAGGTGACCGGGACGGGGTAGTACAGGTGACCAGGAAGGGTTAGTACAGGTGACCGGGAAGGGGTAGTACAGGTGACCAGGACGGGATAGTACAGGTGACCAGGAAGGGTTAGTACAGGTGACCAGGAAGGGTTAGTACAGGTGACCAGGAAGGGTTAGTACAGGTGACCAGGACGGGGTAGTACAGGTGATCAGGATGGGGTAGTACAGGTTACCAGGAAGGATTAGTACAGGTAACCAGGAAGGGTTAGTACAGGTGACCAGGACGGGTTAGTACAGGTGACCAGGAAAGGGTAGTACAGGTGACCAGGACGGGTTAGTACAGGTGACCAGGACGGGTTAGTACAGGTGACCAGGACGGGGTAGTACAGGTGACCAGGACGGGGTAGTACAGGTTACCAGGAAGGGTTAGTATAGGTGACCAGGACGGGTTCGTACAGGTGACCGTGACGGGTTCGTACAGGTGACCGGGACGGGTTCGTACAGGTGACCGGGACGGGGTAGTACAGGTGACCGGGAAGGGGTAGTACAGGTGACCGGGACGGGGTAGTACAGGTGACCGGGAAGGGGTAGTACAGGTGACCGGGAAGGGTTAGTACAGGTGACCGGGACGGGGTAGTACAGGTGACCGGGACGGGGTAGTACAGGTGACCAGGAAGGGGTAGTACAGGTGACCAGGAAGGGGTAGTAGAGGTGACCAGGAAGGGGTAGTACAGGTTACCAGGACGGGGTAGTACAGGTGACCGGGAAGGGTTAGTACAGATGACCGGGACGGGGTAGTACAGGTGACCGGGAAGGGGTAGTACAGGTGACCGGGAAGGGGTAGTACAGGTGACCAGGAAGGGTTAGTACAGGTGACCAGGAAGGGTTAGTACAGGTGACCAGGAAGGGTTAGTACAGGTGACCAGGACGGGTTCGTAGAGGTGACCAGGACGGGTTCGTACAGGTGACCAGGAAGGGGTAGTACAGGTGACCAGGAAGGGTTAGTACAGGTGATCAGGATGGGGTAGTACAGGTTACCAGGAAGGATTAGTACAGGTTACCAGGAAGGATTATAGTACAGGTGTCCAGGACGGGTTCGTACAGGTGACCAGGACTGGTTCGTAAAGGTGACCAGGACGGGTTCGTACAGGTGACCAGGAAGGGTTAGTACAGGTGACCAGGAAGGGTTAGTACAGGTGACCAGGAAGGGTTAGTACAGGTGACCAGGACGGGTTCGTAGAGGTGACCAGGACGGGTTCGTACAGGTGACCAGGAAGGGGTAGTACAGGTGACCAGGAAGGGTTAGTACAGGTGATCAGGATGGGGTAGTACAGGTTACCAGGAAGGATTAGTACAGGTTACCAGGAAGGATTATAGTACAGGTGTCCAGGACGGGTTAGTACAGGTGACCAGGACGGGGTAGTACAGGTGACCAGGACGGGGTAGTACAGGTGACCAGGAAGGGGTAGTACAGGTGACCAGGAAGGGTTATAGTACAGGTGACCGGGACGGGGTAGTACAGGTTACCAGGAAGGATTATAGTACAGGTGACCAGGAAGGGTTAGTATAGGTGACCAGGAAGGGTTAGTATAGGTGACCAGGAAGGGTTAGTACAGGTGACCAGGACGGGTTAGTACAGGTGACCAGGACGGGTTCGTACAGGTGACCAGGACGGGTTCGTACAGGTGACCAGGACGGGTTCGTACAGGTGACCAGGACGGGGTAGTACAGGTGACCAGGAAGGGTTAGTACAGGTGACCAGGTAAGGGTAGTACAGGTGACCGGGACGGGGTAGTACAGGTGACCGGGACGGGGTAGTACAGGTGACCGGGACGGGGTAGTACAGGTGACCGGGAAGGGTTAGTACAGGTGACCGGGAAGGGGTAGTACAGGTGACCGGGACGGGGTAGTACAGGTGACCAGGAAGGGTTATAGTACAGGTGACCAGGACGGGGTAGTACAGGTGACCAGGACGGGGTAGTACAGGTTACCAGGACGGGGTAGTACAGGTGACCGGGAAGGGTTAGTACAGGTGACCGGGACGGGGTAGTACAGGTGACCGGGAAGGGTTAGTACAGGTGACCAGGACGGGTTCGTAGAGGTGACCAGGACGGGTTCGTACAGGTGACCAGGAAGGGGTAGTACAGGTGACCGGGAAGGGTTAGTACAGGTGATCGGGACGGGGTAGTACAGGTGACCGGGACGGGGTAGTACAGGTGACCGGGACGGGGTAGTACAGGTGACCGGGACGGGGTAGTACAGGTGACCAGGACGGGTTCGTACAGGTCACCAGGAAGGGTTAGTACAGGTGACCAGGACGGGGTCGTACAGGTGACCAGGAAGGGGTCGTACAGGTAACCAGGAAGGGTTAGTACAGGTGACCAGGAAGGGTTAGTACAGGTGACCAGGACGGGTTCGTACAGGTGACCAGGAAGGGTTTGTACAGGTGACCAGGAAGGGTTAGTACAGGTGACCAGGAAGGGTTAGTACAGGTGACCAGGACGGGTTCGTAGAGGTGACCAGGACGGGTTCGTACAGGTGACCAGGAAGGGTTCGTAGAGGTGACCAGGAAGGGGTAGTACAGGTGACCAGGAAGGGTTAGTACAGGTGATCAGGATGGGGTAGTACAGGTGACCAGGAAGGATTATAGTACAGGTGACCAGGAAGGATTATAGTACAGGTTACCAGGAAGGATTATAGTACAGGTGACCAGGAAGGTTTAGTACAGGTGACCAGGACGGGTTCGTAGAGGTGACCAGGACGGGTTCGTACAGGTGACCAGGAAGGGGTAGTACAGGTGACCAGGAAGGGTTAGTACAGGTGACCAGGACGGGGTAGTACAGGTGACCAGGACGGGGTAGTACAGGTGACCAGGACGGGTTCGTACAGGTGACCAGGACGGGTTAGTACAGGTGACCAGGACGGGGTAGTACAGGTTACCAGGAAGAGTTATAGTACAGGTGACCAGGACGGGGTAGTACAGGTGACCGGGACGGGGTAGTACAGGTGACCGGGACGGGGTAGTACAGGTGACCGGGAAGGGTTAGTACAGGTGACCGGGAAGGGTTAGTACAGGTGACCGGGAAGGGGTAGTACAGGTGACAAGGACGGGGTAGTACAGGTGAACAGGAAGGGTTATAGTACAGGTGACCAGGACGGGATAGTACAGGTGACCAGGACGGGGTAGTACAGGTTACCAGGACGGGGTAGTACAGGTGACCGGGAAGGGTTAGTACAGGTGACCGGGACGGGGTAGTACAGGTGACCGGGAAGGGGTAGTACAGGTGACCGGGAAGGGGTAGTACAGGTGACCAGGAAGGGTTAGTACAGGTGACCAGGAAGGGTTAGTACAGGTGACCAGGAAGGGTTAGTACAGGTGACCAGGACGGGTTCGTAGAGGTGACCAGGACGGGTTCGTACAGGTGACCAGGAAGGGGAAGTACAGGTGACCAGGAAGGGTTAGTACAGGTGATCAGGATGGGGTAGTACAGGTTACCAGGAAGGATTAGTACAGGTGTCCAGGACGGGTTAATACAGGTGACCGGGACGGGGTAGTACAGGTGACCAGGACGGGGTAGTACAGGTTACCAGGAAGGGTTTTAGTACAGGTGACCAGGACGGGGTAGTACAGGTGACCGGGACGGGGTAGTACAGGTTACCAGGAAGGATTATAGTACAGGTGTCCAGGACCGGTTAGTACAGGTGACCAGGACGGGGTAGTACAGGTGACCAGGACGGGGTAGTACAGGTGACCAGGACGGGGTAGTACAGGTGACCAGGACGGGGTAGTACAGGTGACCAGGAAGGATTATAGTACAGGTGACCAGGAAGGGTTAGTATAGGTGACCAGGAAGGGTTAGTACAGGTGACCAGGACGGGTTCGTACAGGTGACCAGGACGGGTTCGTACAGGTGACCAGGACGGGTTCGTACAGGTGACCAGGACGGGGTAGTACAGGTGACCAGGAAGGGTTAGTACAGGTGACCAGGACAGGGTAGTACAGGTGACCGGGACGGGGTAGTACAGGTGACCGGGACGGGGTAGTACAGGTGACCGGGAAGGGTTAGTACAGGTGACCGGGAAGGGGTAGTACAGGTGACCGGGACGGGGTAGTACAGGTGACCAGGAAGGGTTAGTACAGGTGACCGGGAAGGGGTAGTACAGGTGACCAGGACGGGATAGTACAGGTGACCAGGAAGGGTTAGTACAGGTGACCAGGAAGGGTTAGTACAGGTGACCAGGAAGGGTTAGTACAGGTGACCAGGACGGGGTAGTACAGGTGATCAGGATGGGGTAGTACAGGTTACCAGGAAGGATTAGTACAGGTAACCAGGAAGGGTTAGTACAGGTGACTGGGACGGGGTAGTACAGGTGACCGGGACGGGGTTCGTACAGGTGACCGGGACGGGTTCGTACAGGTGACCAGGAAGGGGTAGTACAGGTGACCAGGAAGGGTTAGTACAGGTGACCAGGAAAGGGTAGTACAGGTGACCAGGACGGGTTAGTACAGGTGACCAGGACGGGTTAGTACAGGTGACCAGGACGGGGTAGTACAGGTGACCAGGACGGGGTAGTACAGGTTACCAGGAAGGGTTAGTATAGGTGACCAGGACGGGTTCGTACAGGTGACCGTGACGGGTTCGTACAGGTGACAGGGACGGGTTCGTACAGGTGACCGGGACGGGGTAGTACAGGTGACCGGGAAGGGGTAGTACAGGTGACCGGGACGGGGTAGTACAGGTGACCGGGAAGGGGTAGTACAGGTGACCGGGAAGGGTTAGTACAGGTGACCGGGACGGGTTCGTACAGGTGACCGGGACGGGGTAGTACAGGTGACCGGGACGGGGTAGTACAGGTGACCAGGAAGGGGTAGTACAGGTGACCAGGAAGGGGTAGTAGAGGTGACCAGGAAGGGGTAGTACAGGTTACCAGGACGGGGTAGTACAGGTGACCGGGAAGGGTTAGTACAGATGACCGGGACGGGGTAGTACAGGTGACCGGGAAGGGGTAGTACAGGTGACCGGGAAGGGGTAGTACAGGTGACCAGGAAGGGTTAGTACAGGTGACCAGGAAGGGTTAGTACAGGTGACCAGGAAGGGTTAGTACAGGTGACCAGGACGGGTTCGTAGAGGTGACCAGGACGGGTTCGTACAGGTGACCAGGAAGGGGTAGTACAGGTGAC
>NW_026601601.1:0-42763 GCF_029448725.1 Salvelinus fontinalis
CCCATCTCCATGTGTTGCCACTATCATGTATCCTACCATGACTATATCCAACCCATCTCCATGTGTTGCCACTATCATGTATCCTACCATGACTATATCCAACCCAACTCCATGTGTTGCCACTATCATGTATCCTACCATGACTATATCCAACCCAACTCCATGTGTTGCCACTATCATGCATCCTACCATGACTATATCAAACCCAGCTCCATGTTCTGCCACTATCATGTATCCTACCATGACTATATCCAACCCAACTCCATGTGTTTCCACTATCATGTATCCTACCATGACTATATCCAACCCAACTCCATGTGTTGCCACTATCATGTATCCTACCATGACTATATCCAACCCAACTCTATGTTCTGCCACTATCATGTATCCTACCATGACTATATCAAACCCAACTCCATGTTCTGCCACTATCATGTATTCTAGGTAAATGTTGCAATTCTTCAGTGATTCCTGGACCTGTGACCAAAAAACGAGCTACAGATGGACAGTACCAAAATAAATAATCTAATGACTGCCTCCTCGCAGGAAAATCTGCAGAGCTGGGAAGATTATATCCCCATATATAACATTCTATTGGTTGCAAGGATTTTGTATAATAATTTAAGCTTTGAATCCGGCATCACTTTGCGTGTCAATTCATAAACCATGTGCCATGGAATCAGTACATTGAAAATCTCTTGCCAACCATTTTGAAATTTATATGGAAAATTAAATGTATATGGCACAGCTGTCAGTTTTTTGGTCCTTAAATGGAACTGGTATACAGTTCCATTTATCACAATGTTGGTCTTTAATGCAGGGCTGACAAGTTCCTGTTCTACAGTCTTGTAAAGATAGGGGAGTTGACTGGGACAGGCAATGTAACATCTATAATGTTTTGAGAAAATGTTTTTGTAAAACATGCAGCTTACATCAGATCATCTTGAAACTTACACTCTCAATCTAACTTTCATCAAGATTTGATTTGTTAACTAACAGAACTGTCTGATGTGGTGGAAATATACCAGCCAACTAACAGAACTCTGCTGGTTGTCCTGGTAACAGATACCAGTCTATCTTCATGTCAACTAACAGAACTATGCTGGTTGTCCTGGTAACAGATACCAGTCTATCTTCCTGTCAACTAACAGAACTCTGCTGGTTGTCCTGGTAACAGATACCAGTCTATCTTCCTGTCAACTAACAGAACTCTGCTGGTTGTCCTGGTAACAGATACCAGTCTATCTTCCTGTCAACTAACAGAACTCTGCTGGTTGTCCTGGTAACAGATACCAGTCTATCTTCATGTCAACTAACAGAACTATGCTGGATGTCCTGGTAACAGATACCAGTCTATCTTCCTGTCAACTAACAGAACTCTGCTGGTTGCCCTGGTAACAGATACCAGTCTATCTTCCTGTCAACTAACAGAACTCTGCTGGTTGTACTGGTAACAGATACTAGTGGGCAGATATATTTTATTTGTTCAAACTAAACTACAGCACTTACTTTGATGAGTCAAATCTGATCCTTTCTTCTCTTCTCCTCCTCTCACAGTTCCACTCAGCCCTGTTGTTTTCCTGCAGTCCACCAGCAGCACAGACAACCTCTTCATACCAAGCAGTAAGGTGCTACCGGGAGAGGCATGACACGGGGACTCCAGGAGGGAGGAAGGGCTAGCGTTGTCCTGGTAACCATAAAGAGGGGACACAGACACATAACATTATGGATGCTGATGTCACTGTTGTCATAAAGTGCTTTACAGAAACCCAGCCCAGACCCAGATAGAGCAGGCTGTATGCTAGACCAGACCAAGCTGTACCATCTGGTGTTCTGATCTGGAGAGACTCTTCTCTGACTCGTCAGCATCAGGATGTTGTTGAGGCTCCCCAGAGGATCCACAATAGTCATGTCTCTCTCCTGCTTGAATGACAACATCAAACAGACAGTCAACTTATAACCGTCTATTACAATCATAGGGTCTCAAAAAAAATGGTAACGTTCATCATGATTTTTAAATATATTGTTTGTGATGCAAATGTGAAAGGGTGACTTTCACGTATACTTGAGTCATTTTCTATTAAGGTATCTTTACTTATGTTCAAGTATGACAATTGGGTACTTTTTCCACCACTGTGATTCATTGGGTCTTACAATAGGCATGAATGTGTCTAAAAAGGGCCTATAAAATATTATTTGTGATACAAATGTAAAAGGGTCGTTCCACTAAATGGGTGCCTTTTGCGTCCCTTTGATATTTTAAGTAGAAATTATGCAACAATATTGAATTTGAAAAGACTGTTATATTAGATGAGGGGAACTTTAATATAGACCACATGGAGAATTCAATACATCTAATTTAAAAGTCCCCAAAATAAATGTACCAATGGCAGATTGAAACTTTAAGAATGTAAACAGTAGGAAACGGGTGGGTATAATTTGTGGAACGTTCCAACACGAAGCTATTCCAAAAACGTCGTAATGTACAAGGATGCCAACAAACGCCGCATACAAAGTAGCATGATCAATTCACCTAGCTAACTAGCTGACAAAAGGGCATCAACTCACCATGTAGCTTATTCTTAATGTTTGTCCATAGGCTACCAGAGAGAGGACAGACATTTTTCGGAATAAACGTGGTGAGTGAAACACTTTATGAAATAGCCCACTCCCTACCCGGTATCCTTTTCTGCCGCTATACAACTGTGTATGCGTTGTTTGTTGGCATCCTTTCTCAAAAAATATTCAAGTATAGAACTTCAGTAGAACGCTGCACAGTTCAACAACTGCAGAGTTTGTGCCCCTGCTTTTAAGACAGTACTCACTGGTGTTAATCTGATCTTCTGTCTCCTCCTCTTTCACTCCCAAAACGTCTTCTTCCTTCACCTTTATTGAGATAGCCTCTTCTTCCTCTCTAAAAGGTGCTTTCTCTTCTATCACTATAACAGCCTCCTCTTCCTCCTTTTTCATTCTGAAAGGTTCTTTCTCTTCTTCCTTCACTATAACAGCCTCTTCTTCCTTCACTATAACAGCCTTTTCTTCCTTCACTATAACAGCCTCTTCTTCCTTCACTATAACAGCCTCTTCTTCCTTCACTATAACAGCCTCTTCTTCCTTCACTATAAAAGCCTTTTCTTCCTTCACTATAACAGCCTCTTCTTCCTTCACTATAACAGCCTCTTCTTCCTTCACTATAACAGCCTCTTCTTCCTTCACTATAACAGCCTCTTCTTCCTCCTTTTTCATTCTGAAAGGTTCTTTCTCTCCTTTCACTGTAATACCCTCCTCTTCTTCTTTCACGACAATGTTCAGCGCCAGAGCTTCTTTCTCCGTCCAGCAGACCTCCTCTTCTTTAGCAGGGGAGGAGTAGTTTAGTGAACTCATGGTCGGGGATGTTAGCTAGCTAGTTAGCATTAGCGACTAGCCTAGTGCTAGGCTCAGCATCAATCTTTAACAAGTTTGCAAATTGAACAAGCAAATTAGGTTAAAGTTAACCAGTTAATACGTCTACAGAATTGTGTTTACAACAGTGAGATTAGCTAATGTACATAAACGTGGTCTAAAGCGTCAATCTTTCAGTTTTATGTTGGCTAGCAAGCTACCGAGGCGGTTGAAAGAGTAGCCGCGTTGTTGTTCCAGAAGAAGCGACCCGTCCAGTAAATTATACGTCACGCAAGAAGCATCGTCTGAAAGATTGCACATCCGCCATCTGCTGGCTGGAGTGGGTAACGCAGTTTGGAAACAATAGTTACTACACTTTTTGTATTGGATAGAACGTCATAATAATTTAACAATAAGCTGATATATTTTCTCTTCCAAATAATACTGTACACAGACGTATAAGCTCAATATGAATATGTAGATGATGAATAAATACTTATATGAATAGGTAGTGTGTTAATACACATTTTCTCTGTTTATTTTTCACATTCGTTTTTATCTAGATGTGACCATACTATTCCCTTAAAGCCACGCTCTATAAGATACAAATCATCCTGTAAACAACAGAGCAAATGCATCACATGCAAATAGCACTTGATTATCTGTAGTGCTATACACTGAGTCTACAAAACATTAAGAACACCTGCTCCTTCCATGACTTAGACTGACCAGGTGAATCCAGGCTAAAGCTATGATCCCTTACTGATGTCACTAGTTAAATCCACTTCAATCCGTGTAGATGAAGGGGGGAAACAGGTTAAATAAGGATTTTTAAGCCTTGAGACATGATACATGGATTGTGCATCGGTGCCATTTAGAGAGTGAATGTGGAAGACAAAATATTTAAGTGTCTTTGAACAGGGTATTGTAGTATGTGCCAAGCGCATCGGTTTGTGTCAAGAACTGCAACGCTGCTGGGTTTTTCAGCTCAACAGTTTCCCATGTTTACCAAGAATGGTCCACCACCCAAACAGTGGTGGTCAGTGCCGTTTAAGATGAGGCAGGACGATTGTTTTTTTCATGAGCATGGCCTTAATTCTATTACAGCATATTGGATGACTGTCATTCATATTTCACTCACCCTGTTCAATGTAACAGCAATAGGTTTAGGCTACTACATGATACTAACATTTCCCCTATACCCATCATGAGGTAGCAACCTAGCCTATGAATGAAAGTTTAGAATGTAGGTTCACACAGGTCGAGAGCAAATTTTGCGGTGACAGACAGTGACACATTCAATATCGCCTTGCACACTCTCGCCTGCATCTAGCTGAAATAGAGATATTACTGGACAAATTCAGGTATGTTTATCCATGTTTAAGAAACATTTGTCAACAGAATCGGCGGAATGAATACACCCCTGATCATGCATAAACACAGTTCACTTTCATAACAGCCACGTTGTATTCCTTCTCTCCTCCTCTCACCTTTTCCCTTTGCTTCTGGACTTCAATGCACAACACATCAGCTGTATGTGACCAGGCAAAAAACCTTTCCAAGTCAAACCATACCATAACTGCTACACACATCCTACATCCTTGTCACCATATTAGCTAAAGTAATGTCATAGTCAACATAGCTAATAGAACTAACGCGTTAGTAAACCTGCTACAATCATGCAGTAACATTACAGTGTACAGTCAGTAAGCAGTTTAGCACTTACATTGGCGGGTCCCAGTGGCAATAAATTAGTAAAACCAAAAGCTTACCTTGACTTGGAAGAGTTCCAGTGTTGTGTTGGATAGTCATAGCCAGCTAGCTAACATAGCATCCCTTTGTTTGACCCAAGTGTTTGAGTAGGCTAAACTGTAGTAGACCTTACCGTGAAATGCTGAATACAACCTTACTGTGAATTGCTTACTTACAAGCCCTTAACCAACAATGCAGATTTAAGAAAAATAAGAGTTAAGAAAATATTTAGTAATAAAACGAAAGAAAAAAAGTAACACAATAAAGAATACAGGAGGTACCTGTACAGAGTCAATGTGGAGGCTATATACAGGGGGTACCAGTACAGAGTTAATGTGGAGGCTATATACATGGGGTACCGGTACAGAGTCAATGTGGAGGCTATATACAGGGGGTAGCGGTACAGAGTCAATGTGGAGGCTATATACAGGGGGTAGCGGTACAGAGTCAATGTGGAGGCTATATACAGGGGGTACCAGTACAGAGTCAATGTGGAGGCTATATACAGGGGGTACCAGTACAGAGTCAATGTGGAGGCTATATACATGGGGTACCGGTACAGAGTCAATGTGGAGGCTATATACAGGGGGTACCAGTACAGAGTCAATGTGGAGGCTATATATAGGGGATAACAGTACAGAGTCAATGTGGAGGCTATATACAGGGGGTACTGGTACAGAGTCAATGTGGAGGCTATATACAGGGGGTACCAGTACAGAGTCAATGTGGAGGCTATATACAGGGGGTACTGGTACAGAGTAAATGTGGAGGCTATATACAGGAGGTACCGGTACAGAGTCAGTGTGGAGGCTACATACAGGGGGTACCAGTACAGAGTCAATGTGGAGGCTATATACAGGGGGTACCAGTACAGAGTTAATGTGGAGGCTATATACAGGGGGTAGCGGTACAGAGTCAATGTGGAGGCTATATACAGGGAGTAACGGTACAGAGTCAATATACTGAGGTACAGCTTAGGAGCAGGTGTTGAAATAAAAAACATACAGCTTTATACAGTTTGATTTAATGAGGCTTAATGACCAAAAGCACAATTATATTTTTGTAGAAAAACATGAGACAAGTGCTCGTACCAGTATGCCTGTTCTCTAATTAACTTTAAGTAGCCTACATTTGATGTGATATATTCCTCTCGAGACAGGATTGTGTCACGGCACAGATCTGGGGAAGTGGACCAAAACATTTCTGCAGCATTGAAGGTCCCAAAGAACACAGTGGCCGCCATCATTCTTAAATGGAAAGTTTGGAACCACCAAGACTCTTCCTATTGCTGGCCGCCCGGCCAAACTGAACAATTGGGGGAGAAGGGCCTTGGCCAGGGAGGTTACCAAGAACGCGATGGTCCCTCTGACAGGGCTCAAGAGTTCCTCTGTGGAGATTGGAGAACCTTCCAGAAGGACAACCATCTCTGCACCACTCCACCAATTTGGCCTTTTTGGTAGAGTGGCCAGACGGAAGCCACTTCTCAGTAGCAGGGACTGGGAGACTAGTCAGGATCGAGGGAAAGATGAACGGAGCAAAGGACAGAGAGATAATTGATGAAAACCTGCTCAAGAGCACTCAGGACCTCAGACTGGGGCAAAGGTTCACCTTCCAACAGGAAAACAACACAAGGCACACAGTAGAAAAACATAGAGGTGGCTTTGGGAAAAGTCTCTGAATGTCCTTGAATGGCCCAGCCAGAACCCGGATTTGAACCCGATCGAACAACTCTGAAGAAATCCTGAAAATAGCTGCGCAGCGACGCTCTCCGGCCAACCTGACAGACTTTGAGAGGATCTGCAGAGAAGAATGGGAGAAACTCCACAAATACAGGTGTGCCAAGATTGTAGTGTCATACCCAAGGCGGCTTGAGGCTGTAATCGCTGCCAAAGGTGCTTCAACAAACACTGAGTAAAGGTTCTGAATACTTATTTAAATGTGATATTTCAGTTTTAATTTTAAAATGCATTTGCAAACATTTCTAAAATCCTGTATTTGCTTCGTCATTACAGTGTCACAATTTTTGTGCAGATTCATGAGGAACACCTCCCAATTTAATCAATTTTAGAATATTCCAGTAAATTCAGGAAGTAAACTGAAAATGCCAATTCTCTTCTATGTTTTTCAATGAGGAAAATGTGGAATTTGGTTTACTTCCTGATTTGACTGGAATTGAAATGGAATTGACTCCGACCCTGGTTTTACTACAAAGCTGTCAACGTCATCATTTAGTCAATCGGTGTTATAATGTATAACGCTCACAGATGTGCTTGTTCTCAATCAGAGTACATTTTCTAATTGAATAAAACAGAATTAAACAAATAAAATGTATTATGCACCTGAGTATCTTCAACGTGGACAATCTGGTTGATTCTCTGCTCAACAACACCGACTGTGAATCAATCTGGTTGATTCTCTGCTCAACAACACCGACTGTGAATCAATCTGGTTGATTCTCTGCTCAACAACACTGACGGTGTCAAACTTTGATGTGTGTCCAGGCTGTCACTTCTGTCATCAGCTACTAACACAAAGTGTAGAGTGTAGACTTTGTATAGTCACTGTACAGCCTTAACTGTGGAGTGACCTCATAAAATGGGATATCAGCCAACTCAGTGACAACCACAGAACACAACTATGTATAGTTTACACAAATATTAGTGTCTTAGCTCTTATTGCAGAACTTTGACTGTGGTAAATCACCTCCATAACCAACCTATTGTGAGAATTGAACATTCATATTGGACTGTAGCAGCTAGCTAACTGGCTACTGATCAACCTATTGTGTGTATTGAACATTCATATTGGACTGTAGCAGCTAGCTAACTGGCTACTGATCAACCTATTGTGTGTATTGAACATTCATATTGGACTGTAGCAGCTAGCTAACTGGCTACTGATCAACCTATTGTGTGTATTGAACATTCATATTGGACAGCCTTACCTGTATAGTAGCACCAACACCCATCAGCCCATTCTCTTCTTGACGTCAAAGCTGCAGTGTATTGTTGGTATAGGAGTATTAAATTAATGAATAATCCTATTTATTTAAAGCCCCGCTAAGATGTCACCATACTATTCCTTTAAAGCCACTCTGTCAGATATAAATCATCAGAATGGATATGCCTGAACACTTTTATAAATCCCGACAGAGGATTTGTTACTTCGTTTGACAATTTGTTTGTATATTTGTGTCAGTAAAAATGTCTAAGCGAGAAATGGCTGTGGAAACTCCTTAATGCTCAAACGTTTATATAATAACCATCACATCTTAGTTAACTTGGAGTCACGTGATGATATGTTGTGTGGTCCTCCCACTACGACTTGGGAACCCATGTAGTTTATTAGGCTACAGATGAAATAAGTTATGAACTTCACAGGGTGGTGAAAGTGCATGTGATGAGCTTGATGCTCTTGACTGTGGTACATCACCTCCATAACCAACCTATTGTGTGTATTGAACATTCATATTGGACTGTAGCAGCTAGCTAACTGGCTACCGATCAACCTATTGTGTGTATTGAACATTCATATTGGACTGTAGCAGCTAGCTAACTGGCTACTGATCAACCTATTGTGTGTATTGAACATTCATATTGGACTGTAGCAGCTAGCTAACTGGCTACCGATCAACCTATTGTGTGTATTGAACATTCATATTGGACTGTAGCAGCTAGCTAACTGGCTACTGATCAACCTATTGGGTGTATTGAACATTCATATTGGACAGCTGTCACGCCCTGGCCTTAATATTCTTTGTTTTCTTAATTATTTTAGTTAGGTCAGGGTGTGACATGGGGAATGTATGTGTTTTTTGTAGTGTCTAGGGTGGTTGTAAAGTTTAGGGGGTTTATTAGAGTAGTTGGGTTTATGTTTAGTATAGAAGTCTAGCTGTGTCTATGGTTGAGTGTAGTTATCTAGGAAAGTCTATGGTTGCCTAAATTGGGTCTCAATTAGAGACAGCTGGTGATTGTTGTCTCTGATTGGGAGCCATATTTAAGGCAACCATAGGCTTTAGCTGTTTGTGGGGAATTGTCTATGTTGAACGTTTGTTGTGTGTGTGTGTGTGTGTGTGTGTGTGTGTGTGTGTGTGTGTGTGTGTGTGTGTGTGTGTGTGTGTGTGTGTGTGTGTGTGTGTGTGTGTGTGTGTGTGTGTGTGTGTGTGTGTGTGTGTGTGCACTACGTTTATAGCTTCACGGTCGTTTGTTGTTTTTGTATAGTTTGTAATAGTGTTTCGTTTCATGTTCATCTTCGTAGTAAAATAAAAAGAAGATGGCTTATTTTCCACATGCTGCGTTTTGGTCCATCTCTCCTCCACACGATCGTGACAACAGCCTTACCTATATAGTAGCACCACCACCCATCAGCCCATTCTCTTCTTGATGTCAAAGCTGCAGTGTATTGTTGCTATAGGAGTATTAAATTAATGAATAATCCTATTTATTTAAAGCCCCGCTAAGATGTCACCATACTATTCCTTTAAAGCCCCTCTGTCAGATATAAATCATCAGAGTGGGAAACCAACTGACATGGAAACAATGGAGCAAATGTATCACTATCAGAGGGGTGTATTATGACATCATATAGAACTACTCAGACATTCCAAATCAGGCTTCATCCATATCATGAAGGTGGATATTGATCCAACCATTTCAAAAGTAATGACCAGGCTGATGGAAACAGGATATGCCTGTACACTTTTATAAATCCCGACAGACGATTTGTTACTTCATTTGACAATTTGTTTGTATATTTGTGTCAGTAAAAATGTCTAAGCGAGAAATGGCTGTGGAAACTCCTTAATGCTCAAATATTTATATAATAACCATCACATCTTAGTTAACTTGGAGTCACGTAATGATATGTTGTGTGGTCCTCCCACTATGACTTGGGAACCCATGTAGTTTATTAGGCTACAGATGAAATAAGTTATGAACTTCACAGGGTGGTGAAAGTGCATGTGATGAGCTTGATGCTCCATTCCAATACATTTTGATGGTCTTCTTCCGGTGACATGATGATTGATGCTTGGTTGCCATTTGACAAATAAAATAATGATCTCATCATTCGGGTAACAACGTTTATTCAACCAGTGGGAGGCTTGTAAATGACCCCAGGAAAGTGGAACGAGGAACTCTTCATTGAGACAATGATAAACAGCAATCCGTGGGAGAGTTGAGGTGGATATTATAAAATAAGGATCTGCTGGAGTCCAAGTCAAACCAAGATTCTTTATTTCTGAGCTCAGAGAGAATAACAGAATTACACACCGCAGTGTAGACAGTCTGAATTCCTGAAGCATTGGGTGATGAGCACATATCTTTATAGTTTCCTGTTCCTGGGAGGGACTTTATTCATACAAGGACGCAGGTGCAGCTGGTTTGCAACACATAATGATGGTCCCAAGAACAGGAGATTATAATAGGACAGTTTCACAAGGTTAGTCACATAATCAGTTATGTGGACACACATACAATTAACATTTTCTGTTACAGTCTGAATATTTGAATTTCATTAAATCATCAGTGGGCCAACAATGCAAATGTATTTACAATGGAACAAATGCATCACATCCAAATATCACTGTATTATCTGTAGTGCTGGAGGAATGACACACCCAGATAACCACACACACACAGAGTTTAAAAAAGGTCCATTTAAACACAAGCAACCTGATCTTCTTTATATTCAAATTGACATACTCCATATTAAATTAATGTTTTCTAATAAAAACAAACATATATGTTTGAGTATACCCTGTACCATTTCATTTCATACGGTAAAGACAGGTAAACACATTATCAGTCAACAATATAAGACAATGGGAGCACTGTGTATGTTCTCTGATGAATTTTAAGTCAATGTGATGTGAAATATCAATATACAAGTAATTCTTCTCTTCTGTGTGGATTCTCTCATGACGTTTAAGTGACTGTGATGAGTAATATGTTTTCCCACAGTCTGGGCTTTTCTAAGCCTTCTCCTCTGTGTGTAGTCTCATGTGTTCTTTCAGGCTTCCTAAATGGGCAAACGCTTTGCACCCTGGGAGGAGTGGTAAGGCTTCTCCCCTCTGTGTATTTTCTCGTGTTTGATCAGATTGCTTTTCTGGTTAAAACTCTTTCCACACTGAGAGCAATGGTAAGGCTTCTCTACTGTGTGTATTCTTTCATGCCGTTTCAGCTCCCTCGACTGGTTGAAACACTTTCCACACTGGGAGCAGTGGTATGGCTTCTATCGTGTGTGTATTCTCTCATGTTGTTTCAGGTACGCTAAATCGTTAAAACTCTTTCCACATTGGTAGTAGTGGTAAGGCTTCTCCCCTGTATGTATTCTCTCATGTTGTTTCAGATGACAAGGCCGATTGAAACTCTTTCCACACTGGGAGCAGTGGTAAGGCTTCTCTACTGTGTGTATTCTCTCGTGCCGTTTCAGATGACAAGGCCGTTTGAAACTGTTTCCACACTGGGAGCAGTGGTACGGCTTCTCCCCTGTGTGTATTCTCTCATGTCGTTTCAGATGACAAGGCCGCCTGAAACACTTTCCACACTGGGAGCAGTGGTAAGGCTTCTCTACTGTGTGTATTCTCTCATGTCGTTTCGCATCCCCTAACCTGTTGAAACACTTTCCACACTGGGAGCAGTGGTAAGGCTTCTCCCATGTGTGTATTCTCTCATGTTTTTCCAGGTACCCTAAATCCTTAAAACTCTTTCCACACTGGGAGCAGTGGTAAGGCTTCTCCCCTGTGTGTATTCTCTCATGTTGTTTCAGGTACCCTAAATCCTTAAAACTCTTTCCACACTGGGAGCAGTGGTAAGGCTTCTCTACTGTGTGTATTCTCACATGTCGTTTCACATCCCCTAACTTGTTGAAACACTTTCCACACTGGGAGCAGTGGTAAGTCTTCTCCCCTGTGTGTATTCTCTCATGTCGCTTCAGATTCCAAGGCCGTCTGAAACACTTTCCACACTGGGAACAGTGGTAAGGCTTCTCCCTTGTGTGTATTTTCTCGTGTTGTTTCAGGTCCCATAACCGGTTACAACCCTTTCTACAGTGGGAGCACTGGTGTCGTCTTGCTGGTTTGGACGTTCCTGGCTCTGGTTCCTCTGAGTCTGGTCTTTCTCCTGCCAAAGACACTGTGTTATTTTTAAATAGAGACCCGAATGAAAACTCCACATGATAGAACAACCTTGCTACGAGGGTCAATCCTAAATCAGATCTCTCAATAACCTGAGGCCAGCTTTAACAATCATAGTGTGATTTTAAAACAAATGTTGTATAGCTTCCTGGTACAGGAACAGATATCCAACATTTTGACTAGCGCTGATGTCATATTTTGGGTAAAGTAAAAAATAAGGTGAAATATTTTGGGTAGGTGTTCCTGAAACTGATAGTAACTACAATACAGAAAAATATACACTCAACATGTAAAGTGTAGGATGTTTCATGAGCTGAAAAAAAAGATTGCAGAATTTTTTACATCCCTGTTAGTCAACATTTATTCTTTGCCAAGAATAATCCATCCACCTGACAGGTGTGGCATATCAAGAAGCTGATTGAACAGCTTGATTATTACACAGGTGCACCTTGTGTTGGGGGTAATAAAAGGCCACTCAAAAATGTGCAGTTTTGTCACACAACATTGCCACAGATCTCTGAGGGAGCGGGCAATTGGCATGCTGACTGCAGGAATGTCCACTGGAGCTGTTGCCAGGGAAATGAATGTACAGTACCAGTCAAAGGTTTGGACACCTACTCATTCAAGGGTTTTTCTTTTATTTGTACTATTTTCTACATTGTAGAATAATAGAGAAGAGATCAAAATTATTAAAAAACACATGGAATCATGTAGTAACCACAAGTGTTAAATCAAAATTTATATTAGATTCTTCAAAAGTTGCCACCCTTGCTTTCTCTCAACCAGATTCACCTGGAATCCTTTTCCAACAGTCTTGAAGGAGTTCCCACATATATGATAAGAACTTGTAGGCGGCTTTTCCTTCACTCTGCGATCCAACTCATCCCAAACCATCTCGATTTGGTTGAGGTCGGGGGATTGTGTAGGCCAGGTCATCTGATGCAGCACTCCATCACTCTCCTTCTTGGTCAAATAGCTCTTGCACAGCCTGGAGGTGTGCTGGGTCATTGGTCTGTTGAAAAACAAATGACAGTGGGACTAAACCCAAACCAGATGGGATGGCATATCGCTGCAGAATGCTGTGGAAGCCATGCTGGTTAAGTGTGACTTGAATAAATAAATCACTGACATTGTCAACAGCAAAGCACCCGCACACCATCACATCTCCTCCTCAATGCTTCACGGTGGGAACCACACGGGGAGATAATCTGTTCATCTACTCCGCGTCTCACAAAGACATGACGCTCGGAACCAAAAATCTCAAATTTGGACTCATCAGACCCAAGGACAGATATCCACCGGTCTAATGTCCATTGCTCGTGTTTCTTGGCCCAAGCAAGTCTCTTCTTCTTATTGGTGTCCTTTAGTAGTGGTTTCCTTGCAGCAATTCGAGCATGAAGACCTGATTCACGTAGTCTACTCTGAACCGATGATGTTGAGATGTGTCTGTTGCTTGAACTTCGTGAAGCATTTATTTGGACAACATCCGGTGAAATTGCAGAGTGCAAAATATATTTTTATTTATTAGAAATATTTAACTTTCATGCATTCACAAGTGCAATACACCAAATTAAAGCTTAACTTCTTGTTAATCTAGCCACCGTGTCAGATTTCAAAAAGGCTTTACGGCAAAAGCAAACCATGCGATTATCTGAGGACAGCACCCCATCAAACAAACACATGACAATCATATTTCAACCTGCCAGGCGCGATACAAAACTCAGAAATAACGATATAATTCGTGCCTTACTTTTGAAGAGCTTCTTCTGTTGGCACTCCAATATGTCCCATAAACATCACAAATGGTCCTTTTGTTCAATTAATTCCGTCGTTATATCTCCAAAATGTCAATTTATTTGGCGCGTTTAATAAAAAAAAACACCGGTTCCAACTCACCCAGCATGACTACAAATATCTAATAAGTTAAGTTACCTGTAAACGCTGTCCAAACATTTCAAACAACTTTACTAATCCAACTTTAGGTATTTTAAAATGTAAATAATCGAGAAAATTTAAGACGGGATAAACTGTGTTCAATACCGGATAAAAACAACGTGAAACGCGTGACCTGGAGCGCGGATCAAAACATTAGAGAGCACTAGGCTGGACCCTCGTTCTGAATAGCCGTACTTCTTCATTTCTCTAAAGAAAAACATCAACCAATTTCTAAAGACTGTTGACATCTAGTGGAAGCAATAGGAACTGCAACCAAGTGCCACAGAAAAGTGCCACACAAAGCCATTTGAAAACAGAGTCACCTCAACAACAAAAAATTATCCTGGATGGTTTGTCCTTGGGGTTTCACCTGCCAAATAAGTTATGTTATACTCACAGACATTATTTTAACAGTTTTAGAAACTTTTGAGTGTTTTCTATCCAAATCTACCAATTATATGCATATCCTAGCTTCTGGGACTGAGTAGCAGGCAGTTTACTTTGGGCACGCTTTTCATCCGGACGTGAAAATACTGCCCCCTATCCCAAACAGGTTAAGGAAAGAAATTCCACAACTTAACTTCTAAAAAGGCACACATGTTAATTGAAATGCATTTCAGGTGACTACCTCATGATGCTACAGTCCTCATTTAAGACTCCATGCTACAGTCCTCCTTTAAGACTCCATAATGTTTCATCATTAGACGCTACAGTCCTCCTTTAAGACTCCATCATGTTTAGAATGTGTCTGGAAGCGCTACTCTATCTATTCTACTCTCATCCTTTTGGTTTTAATCATATTTATGATAATAATGTTATAATAGGTAATAACTAACTTTAATAACTAGAGTTAATACCTGCCTGGCGCACCAACAAAATCTTTATCTTTACCCCCCTCTAACAATACCGCTACAGAATTAGCATAGTAGGCCATGTAACTGAAGGTAATCAGAAATATTTAGGACTAACTTATTCCTTGCCACCCATTCTGAAACTAACTGCAGCTCTATGTTAAGTGTTGCAGTCATTTCAGTCGCTGTAGTAGCTGACGTGTACAGTGTTGAGTCATCCGCATACATAGACACACTGGCTTAACTCAAATGTCATTGGCATGTTGTTGGTAAAGATTGGAAAAAGAAGGTGCCAAACAGCTGGCCTGGGGAATTCCTGATTCTACCTTGATTTTGTTGTACAGGCTTCCATTAAAGAACACTGTGTTCTGTTAGACAGGTAGCTCTGGGGCGGCAGGTAGCCTAGTGGTTAGAGCGGTAGGCCAGTAACCGAAACATTGCTGGATCGAATCCCCGAGCTGACAAGGTAAAACTCTGTCGTTCTGCCCCTGAACAAGGCAGTCCTAGGCCGTCATTGAAAAAAAATAATTTGTTCTTAACTGACTTGCCTAGATAAATAAAGTTTACATTTTTTTTTAAAACTCTTTATCCACAATATAGCAGGGGGTGTAAAGCCATACGTTTTTTTCAGCAGCAGACTATGATCGATACTGTCAAAAGCCGCACTGAAGTCTAACAAAACAGCCCCAACAATATTTTTATCATCAATTTCTCTCAACCAATCAGTCATTTGTAAGTGCTGTGCTTGTTGAATGAACTTCCCTATAAGCTGAAAGTCTATATTTGTTTACTGTAAAATAGCATTGTATCTGGCCAAACAACATTTTTTTTATTTTTATGTAAGGGTTGGTAACAGGTTGATTGGTCGGGTATTTAAGCCAGTAAAGGGAGCTTTACTATTCTTGGGTAGTGGAATGACTTTAGCTTCCCTCCAGGCCTGAGGGAACACACTTTCTAGTAGGCTTAAATTGAAGATAAGGCAAATAGGAGTGGCAATATCGGCCGCTATTATCCTCAATCATTTTCCATCCACGTTGTCAGACACCAGTGACATGTCATTGTTGATTTCTTTGCCCAAAATGTCATTTAAGGTGCTCCAAAGCTTTTTACAATCATTCTTCATGTCATTCATGTCATTTATCTGTCATTTATCTTTGTTTCATAGTGTAGTTTCTTCTTTTTATTCAGTTTAGTCACATGATTTCTCAATTTGCAATACGTTTGCCAATCAGTTATACAGCCAGACCTATTTGCCATCTCTTTTGCCTCCCTCTTCATCATACCATTTTTAAATTCCTCATCAATCCACGTGGATTTAACAGTTTTTACAGACATCTGTGGATTAGATGAAGGAGGGGTTGAGGTCAGGACAGATTGTCATCAGGGAGATAAAGGTTTGGTATCCTGTTACCCTCTTTACTCTCTTCCTGTGGAACCATAAGATGTAAGGATTGGAGAGAAGGAGGAGTGTCTTAAGTGAGATATATATCTGGATGGAACAAATGTTGGGTTGTCTGAATTACAGATGTACAGAACCTTTGGGAATAATTAAACTTGGTTAAAGCTTCTCTAGTGTCCGTGAGTTATTTACTGTGGAAAAAAATAACCAAACAACATCAACAACATAGGAATCACTACAAACAATTGTATGACCTCTTATATAGCACATTAGGCCCAGCCTTTTGGAACTTTGCTTTTCCTAGATATGGCTACTATATTGTGATCACTACATCCGATGAATTTGGATACTGCTTTCAAACAAATTTCTGCAGCATTGGTAAAGATATGATCAAAATATGTTGATGATTTAATTTCTGTACTGTTTGTAACTACCCTGGTAGGTTGATTGATTGATAACCTGAACAAGGTTGCAGGCACTGGTTACAGTTCAAAGCTTTCTCTTGAGTGGGCAGCCTGATCACAGCTTTCCTCCAGTATTAGTTAATTAATTAACAGTGTCTGGAGTTAAGTTTGCCTGTTCTACAGTCTTGTAAAGATAGGGGTGTTGACTGGGACAGGCAATGTAACATCCATAATGTTTTAAGAAAAAGTTTTTGTAAAATTTGCACCTTACAACGGATCATTGAAACTTTCTCTCCAAAGCCAACTTTCATCAAGGTTTTATATGGTCTCTTGGTTTCTCTCTTTTCATTGGCAGAATCCTTTTTCAGTGTTATGATATTCATAACATCCATATCCACCAGTCTATCTTCCTGTCAACTAACAGACCTCTGCTGGTTGTCCTGGTAACAGATACCAGTGGGCAGATCTATTTTATTTGTTCAAACTAAACTACAACACTTACTTTGATGAGTCAAATCTGATCCTTTCTTCTCTTCTCCTCCTCTCACAGTTCCACTCAGCCCCGTTGATTTCCTGCAGTCCACCAGCAGCACAGACAACCTCTTCATACCCAGCAGTAAGGTGCTACCGGGAGAGCCACGACACAGGGACTTCGGGAGGGAGGAAGGGCTAGCGTTGTCCTTGTAACCAAAAAGAGGAGACACAGACACATATCATTATGGATGCTGATGCCACTGTTGTCATAAAGTGCTTTACAGAAACCCAGCCGAGACCCTAATTGAGCAAGTTGTATGCTAGACCAGACCAAGCTGTACCATCTGGTGTTCTGATCTGGAGAGACTCTTCTCTGACTCGTCAGCATCAGGATGTTGATGAGGCTCCCCAGAGGATCCACAATAGTCATGTCTCTCTCCTGTGTGAACGAGAACATCAAACAGATCGTAAACTTATAACCGTCTATTACAATCATAGGGTCTTACAAGAGGCATGAATGTGTCTAAAAAGGGCCTATAAAATATTATTTGTGATGCAAATGTAAAAGGGTCGTTCTACTAAATGGGTGCCTTTTGTGTCCCTTTGATATTTTAAGTAGAAATTATGCAACAATATTGAATTTTAAAAGCCTGTTATATTAGATGAGGGGAACTTTAATATAGACCACATGGAGAATTCAATACATCTAATTTAAAAGTCCCCAAAATAAATGTACCACCTCCTCTTCTTCTTTCACGACAATGTTCAGCGCCAGAGCTTCTTTCTCCGTCCAGCAGACCTCCTCTTCTTTAGCAGGGGAGGAGTAGTTTAGTGAACTCATGGTCGGGGATGTTAGCTAGCTAGTTAGCATTAGCGACTAGCCTAGTGGTAGGCTCAGCATCAATCTTTAACAAGTTTGCAAATTGAACAAGCAAATTAGGTTCAAGTTAACCAGTTAATACGTCTACAGAATTGTGTTTACAACATTGAGATTAGATAATTTACATTAACGTGGTCTAAAGCGTCAATCTTTCAGCTTTATGTTGGCTAGCAAGCTACCGAGGTGGATGAAAGAGTAGGCGCGTTGTTGTTGGTGAAGAAGCGTCCCGTCCAGTAAATTATACGTCACGCAAGAAGCATCACCTGAAAGACGCACATCCGCCATCTGCTGACTGGAGTGGGTAACGCAGTTTAGAAACAACAGTTAATACACTTTTTGTATTGGAAAGAACGTCATAATAATTTAACAATAAGCTGATGTTTTTTCTCTTATGTCTTACAATTAATACTTTCCAGTAGACAGACGTAGATGCTGAATATGAATATCAAATCAAATGTATTTATATAGCCCTTCGTACATCAGCTGATATCTCAAAGTGCTGTACAGAAACCCAGCCTAAAACCCCAAACAGCAAGCAATGCAGGTGTAGAAGCAGGGATGATGAATAAATACTTCCATGAATAGGTAGTGTGTTAAAGCACATTTGCTCTGTTCATTTTTCACATTCGTTTGTATCTAGATGTGACCATACTACTCCCTTAAAGCCACGCTCTATAAGATACAAATCATCCTGTAAACAACAGAGCAAATACGGTGAAGCATGGTGGTGGCAGCATCATGCTGGGTGTTTTTTTTTGCAGCGGCAGGGACTGGGAGACTAGTCAGGATCGAATGGAAAGATGAACAGAGCAGATGTATTCTTATTTTGAATCCCAGCCGCCGTAGGAGGCCTTTTGCCTTTTAGTAGGCCGTCATTGTAAATAAGAATTTGTTCTTAACTGACTTGCCTAGTTAAATAAAGGATAAATAATAAATAAATAAAAATAAAATACAGAGAGATCATTGATGAAAACCTGCTCCAGAGCACTCAGGACCTCAGACTGGGACAAAGGTTCACCTTCCAACAGAACAACAACCCTAAGCACACAGACAAGACAACGCAGAAGTGGCTTCGGGACAAGTCTCTGAATGTCCTTGAGTGGCCCAGCCAGAGCCCGGACTTGAACCCGATCGAACGTCTCTGGAGAGACCTGAAAATAGCTGTGCAGCGACGCTCCCCATCCAACCTGGCAAAAATACAGGTGTACCCAAGAATACTCGAGCCTGTAATTGCTGCCAAAGGTGCTTCAACAAAGATCTCAAAGGGTCTGAATACTTATGTAAATGTTATATTTCAGTTTTTAATTATAAAATACATTTGCAAAAATGTCTAAAACCCTGTCTTTGCTTTATCATTAAGGGGTGTTGTGTGTAGATTGAAGAGGAACACATCCCAATTTAATCAATTTTAGAATATGGCTGTAACATAACAGAATGTGGAAAAAGTCAAGAGGTCTGAATACCTCCCGAATGCAATGTAAGTGATTGTGGTGCTGTATGTAGACCAGAATATCAGGAACAGGCTGGATGTGAGAAGGAGGATGGCATCTCACTGCCATTCAGCATTCAGGAAGTAAACTGAAAATTCCAATTCTCTCCTATGGTTTTCAATGAAAAATATGTGGAATTTGGTTTACTTTCTGAATTGACTGGAATTCAAATGGAATTGACTCCGATCCTGGTTTTATTGCAAAGCTGTCAACGTCATCATTTAGTCAATCGATGTTATAATGTATAATGCTCACAGATGTGCTTGTTCTCATTCAGAATACATTTTCTAATTGAATAACAGAATAGAAGAAAAACATTTTATTATACACCTGAATAACTTTCGACATGGACAACCTGGTTGATTCTCTGCTCAACAACACTGATCGAGTCAAACTTTGCTGTGTGTCCAGGCTGTCACTTCTGTCATCAGCTACTAACACCAGTGCTGCACCTTTGTCCTTGAGAGACTGGATGACGGCTTCCTGCTCCCTCTTCCATAGTGACAACACTGATGGCTCAACATGGGTTTCTGAGAGACTGGATGATGGCTGCCTGCTCCCTCTTCCATAGTGACAACACTGATGGCTCAACATGGGTTTCTGAGAGACTGGATGACGGCTTCCTGCTCCCTCTTCCATAGTGACAACACTGATGGCTCAATATGGGTTTCTGAGAGACTGGATGACTGCTTCCTGCTCCCTCTTCCATAGTGACAACACTGCTGGCTCAACATGGGTTTCTGAGAGACTGGATGACTGCTTCCTGCTCCCTCTTCCATAGTGACAACACTGATGGCTCAACATGGGTTTCTGAGAGACTGGATGACGGCTGCCTGCTCCCTCTTCCATAGTGACAACACTGCTGGATCAACATGGGTTTCTGAGAGACTGGATGACTGCTTCCTGCTCCCTCTTCCATAGTGACAACACTGATGGCTCAACATGGGTTTCTGAGAGACTGGATGACGGCTGCCTGCTCCCTCTTCCATAGTGACAACACTGCTGGATCAACATGGGTTTCTGAGAGACTGGATGACTGCTTCCTGCTCCCTCTTCCATAGTGACAACACTGATGGCTCAACATGGGTTTCTGAGAGACTGGATGACGGCTGCCTGCTCCCTCTTCCATAGTGACAACACTATTTTCATTCCCACAGCCTTCATCACCGTCCATGGCACCTTCGCTGCACATCAGACAAGTTCTGAAGAGTTCCAGAAGCTGTGATTGAAACATGATGTACTTCATCTCCTTGTTAGGAGCAGAGTTTCAGACTCTCTGAAATAATATTATTAGTGGCAATACATCAACAGCACAAAGTTAATATGTTACTATGTCCAGTAATGGCACCACCACCCATCAGCCCATTCTATTCTTGATGTCAAAGCTGCAGTGTATTGTTGCTATAGGAGTTTATGATTAATAATCCTATTCATTTCAAGCCCCACTAAGATGTCACCATACTATTCATTTAAAGCCCCTCTGTTAGATATAAATCATCAGAGTGGGAAACCAACTGACATGGAAACAATGGAGCAAATGTATCACTATCAGAGGGGTGTATTATGACATCATATAGAACTACTCAGACATTCCAAATATAACTTGATTATCCGAGGGGTGTATTATGACATCATATAGAACTACTCAGACATTCCAAATATCACTTGATTATCAGAGAGGTGTATTATGACATCAGATGAAACATCAGATGGTCCCGTGTGGCTCAGTTGGTAGAGCATGGCGCTTGCAACGCCAGGGTTGTGGGTTCAATTCCCACGGGGGGACCAGGGTTCAATTCCCACGGGGGGACCAGGATGAATATGTATGAACTTTCCAATTTGTAATGTATGTGAATATCACTTGAATATCATGAAGGTGGATATTTATTTAATTTTTTATTTCACATTTATTTTACCAGGTAGGCAAGTTGAGAACAAGTTGTCATTTACAACTGCGACCTGGCCAAGATAAAGCAAAGCAGTTTGACACATATAACAACACAGAGTTACACATGGAGTAAAACAAACATACAGTCAATAATACAGTAGAAAAATAAGTCTATATTCAATGTGAGCAAATGAGGTGAGATAAGGGAGGTAAAGGCAATAAATAGGCCATGGTGGCGAAGTAAATACAATATAGCAATTAAAACACTGGAATGGTAGATTTGACAGTAGGTGAGTGTGCAAAGTAGAAATACTGGGGTGCAAAGGAGCACAATAAATAAATAAATACAGTAGGGGAAGTGGTAGTGGTTTGGGCTATTTATAGATGGGCTATGTACAAGTGCAGTGATCTGTGAGCTGCTCTGACAGCTGGTGCTTTAAAGCTAGTGAGGGAGATAAGTGTTTCCAGTTTGAGATTTTTGTAGTTCTTTCCAGTCATTGGCAGCAGAGAACTGGAAGGAGAGGCGGCCAAAGGAGAAATTGGCTTTGGGGGTGACAAGTGAGATATACCTGCTGGAACGCGTGCTACGGGTGGGTGCAGCTATGGTGACCAGCGAGCTGAGATAAGGGGGGACTTTACCTAGCAGGGTCTTGTAGATGACCTGGAGCCAGTGGGTTTGGCGACGAGTATGAAGCGAGGACCAGCCAACGAGAGTGTACAGGTCGCAGTGGTGGGTAGTATATGGGGCTTTGGTGACAAAACGGATGGCACTGTGATAGACTGCATCCAATTTATTGAGTAGGGTATTGGAGGCTATTTTGTAAATGACATCGCCAAAGTCGAGGATCGGTAAGATGGTCAGTTTTACGAGGGTATGTTTGGCAGCATGAGTGAAGGATGCTTTGTTGCGAAATAGGAAGCCAATTCTAGATTTAACTTTGGATTGGAGATGTTTTATGTGAGTCTGGAAGGAGAGTTTACAGTCTAACCAGACACCTGGGTATTTGTAGTTTTCCACATATTCTAAGTTAGAACCGTCCAGAGTAGTGATGCTGAATGGGCGAGCAGGTGCAGGCAGCGATCGGTTGAAGAGCATGCATTTAGTTTTACTTGTATTTAAGAGCAGTTGGAGACCATGGAAGGAGAGTTGTATGGCATTGAAACTAATGTACCACTATCAGAGGGGTGTATTATGACATCAGATAGAACTACTCAGACATTCCAAATATTACTTGATTATCAGAGGGGTGTATTATGACATCAGATAGAACTACTCAGACATTCCAAATATCACTTGATTATCAGAGGGGTGTATTATGACATCAGATAGAACTACTCAGACATTCCAAATATCACTTGATTATCAGAGGGGTGTATTATGACATCAGATAGAACTACTCAGACATTCCAAATCAGGCTTCATCCATATCATGAAGGTGGATATTGATCCAAACATTTCAAAAGTAATGACCGGGCTGACGGAAACAGGATCTGCACTTTTATAAATGCCAACAGACAAGTTGTTAGTAGTCTTTTTGTGTCAGTAAAAAATGTCTAAGCGAGAAATGGCTGTGGAAACGGCTTTATAAGCAAACGTTTCTATAATAACTGTTGTGTCTCTTATTACTTATTTATATCATAAGAAAGACTCCGCATACAAGGAATGGAACTGGAGCTTCACATTTACTAAAACGAGTTAGTACCAGATTAACATAGAACAACACTGTGCATGACCAAGGCTGCTCCGTTCTTAAAGGGGACATCAGTAATTAACAGAACATTCCTTCTCTTATCCAATCAGACTTTAACCAAACCACAACTGAAACACTTCCCAGAACTTGTTGTAGTTATTTTGTATCTTTTTAATTTGAACTTGAACAGTTCGTTTTTGTTTGTTTATAAGTCCAGTCTGTCTGGTGGACGGTGCCTTCGTTCTGGGCAGCGCCTAAGATTGAAAAGTGAAATTTGTAAGGCTTCTTTCTCCCTGTGTGTATACGCTCATGAGCTTTCCGCTTCCCTAACTCCGTAAAACTCGTTCCACACTGAACGCAATGGTATGGCTTCTCCCCTGTGTGTATTTCGCTCATGATATTTTATGTTTCCTAACATGTTAAAACTCTTTCCACAATGGGAGCAGTGGTACATCCCTGTTAGTGAACATTTATCCTTTGCCAAGATAATCCATCCACCTGACAGGTGTGGCATATCAAGAATCTGATTAAACAGCATTATCATTACACATGTGCACCTTGTGCCGGGGACAATAAAAGGCCACAAAAATGTGCAGTTCTGTCACATAACACAATGATTGGCTCAAACACATTAAAACCTGTTATGGCTAGGGGTTCCGCTAGTGGAACGTTTCGACAACATCCGGTGAAATTGCAGATGGCAAAATATATATTTATTTATTCGAAATATTTAACTTCCATGCATTCACAAGTGCAATACACCAAATTAAAGCTTAAGGAAAGAAATTCCACAACTTAACTTCTAAAAAGGCACACATGTTAATTGAAATGCATTTCAGGTGACCACCTCATGATGCTACAGTCCTCCTTTAAGACTCCATGCTACAGTCCTCCTTTAAGACTCCATAATGTTTCATCATTAGATGCTACAGTCCTCCTTTAAGACTCCATCATGTTTAGAATGTGTCTGGAAGCGCTACTCTATCTATTCTACTCTCATCCTTTCAGTTTTAATCATATTTATAATAATAATAATGTTATAATAGGTAATAACTAACTTTAATAACTAGAGTTAATACCTGCCTGGCGCCCAGACAAAATCTTTATCTTTACCCCCCTCTTACAATACCGCTACAGAATTAGCATAGTAGGCCATGTAACTTAAGGTAATCTGAAATATTTAGGACAAACTTATTCCTTGCCACCCATTCTGGAACTCACTGCAGCTCTATGTTAAGTGTTGCAGTCATTTCAGTCGCTGTAGTAGCTGAAGTGTACAGTGTTGAGTCATCCGCATACATAGATACACTGGCTTAACTCAAATGTCATTGGCATGTTGTTGGTAAAGATTGAAAAAAGAATGTGCCAAACAGCTGCCCTGGGCAATTCCTGATTCTACCTTGATTTTGTTGTACAGGCTTCCATTAAAGAACACTGTGTTCTGTTAGACAGGTAGCTCTGGGGCGGCAGGTAGCCTAGTGGTTAGAGCGGTAGGCCAGTAACCGAAACATTGCTGGATCGAATCCCCGAGCTGACAAGGTAAAACTCTGTCGTTCTGCCCCTGAACAAGGCAGTCCTAGGCCGTCATTGAAAAAAAGACTTTGTTCTTAACTGACTTGCCTAGTTAAATAAAGTTTACATATAAAAAAAAACTCTTTATCCACAATATAGCAGGGGGTGTAAAGCCATACGTTTTTTTCAGCAGCAGACTATGATCGATACTGTCAAAAGCCGCACTGAAGTCTAACAAAACAGCCCCAACAATATTTTTATCATCAATTTCTCTCAGCCAATCAGTCATTTGTAAGTGCTGTGCTTGTTGAATGAACTTCCCTATAAGCTGAAAGTCTCAATTTGTTTACTGTAAAATAGCATTGTATCTGGCCAAACACCATTTATTTTATTAAATGTAAGGGTTGGTAACAGGTTGATTGGTCGGCTATTTAAGCCAGTAAAGGGAGCTTTACTATTCTTGGGTAGTGGAATGACTTTAGCTTCCCTCCAAGCCTGAGGGAACACACTTTCTAGTAGGCTTAAATTGAAGATAATGCGAATAGAAGTGGAAATATCTGCCGCTATTATCCTCAATCATTTTCCATCCACGTTGTCAGACACCAGTGACATGTCATTGTTGATTTTTTTGCCCAAAATGTCATTTAAGATGCTCCAAAGCTTTTTACAATCATTCTTCATGTCATTTATCTTTGTTTCATAGTGTAGTTTCTTCTTTTTATTCAGTTTAGTCAAATGATTTCTCAATTTGCAATAGGTTTGCCAATCAGTTATACAGCCAGACCTATTTGCCATCTCTTTTGCCTCCCTCTTCATCATACCATTTTTAAATTCCTCATCAATCCACGTGGATTTAACGTTTTTTACAGTCATTTTCTTAATGGGTGCATGCTTATGAGTAACTGGGATAAGCAATTTCATAAACGTGTCAAGGGCAGCGTCTGGTGGCTCGTCATTACACACCACGGACCAACAGATATTATTTCCATTGATGGAATCGGCTTAACTTTGAACATGGAGACATTAAAGAAGTGATAGGAAGTGAAAGAGACTGGGTGTTATGTCAGAAGTTAATGGTTCTCTGAAGAAAGACAGATGGCTTCGGAATGTGTTGGGTGACGAGAGGAGAGCAAAGTGTGAAACAGGGGAGACAGATGGACATCTGTGGATTAGATGGAGGGGTTGAGGTCAGGACAGATTCTCATCAGGGAGACAAAGGTTTGGTATCCTGTTACCCTCTTTACTCTCTTCCTGTGGAACCATAAGATGTAAGGATTGGAGAGAAGGAGGAATGTCTTACGTGAGATATAACGTGGGGCAAAAAAGTATTTAGTCAGCCACCAATGAACCTTGTGAAGACTTACAGAAAACGTTTGACCTCTGTCATTGCCAACAAAGGGTATATAACAAAGTATTGAGATAAACTTTTGTTATTGACCAAATACTTATTTTCCACCATAATTTGCAAATAAATTCATTAAAAATCCTACAATGTGATTTTCTGGATTTTTTTTCTCATTTTGTCTGTCATAGTTGAAGTGTACCTATGATGAAAATTACAGACCTCTCTCATCTTTTTAAGTGGGAGAACTTGCACAATTGGTGGCTGACTAAATACATTTTTGCCCCACTGTATATCTGGATGGAACAAATGTTGGGTTGTCTGAATTACAGATGTACAGAACCTTTGGGAATAATTAAACTTGGTTAAAGCTTCTCTAGTGTCCGTGAGTTATTTACTCTGAAAAATAAGAACCTAACAACATCAACACCATAGGAATCACTACAAACAATTGTATGACCTCTTATATAGAACAGTAGGCCAAGCCTTTTGGAACTGTGGTTTTCCTAGATATGGCTACTATATTGTGATCACTACATCCGATGAATCTGGATACTGCTTTCAAACAAATTTCTGCAGCATTAGTAAAGATATGATCAAAATATGTTGATGATTTCATTTCTGTACTGTTTGTAACTACCCTGGTAGGTTGATTGATAACCTGAACCAGGTTGACGGCACTGGTTACAGTTTGAAGCTTTCTCTTGAGTGGGCAGCCTGATCACAGCTTTCCTCCAATATTAGTTAATTAATTAACTTCTTATGGCTGCAGGGGCAGTATTGAGTAGCTTGGATGAAAGGTGCACAGAGGTGCCCATAGTAAACTGCCTGCTCCTCATTCCCAGTTGCTAATTATGCATATTATTATTCATATTGGATAGAAAACACTCTGAAGTTTCTAAAACCGTTTGAATTATGTCTGTGAGTATAACAGAACTCATATGACAGGCAAAAACCTGAGTAGTTCCACTTCCTGTTTGAATTTTTTCTGAGGGGGCAGATTTTCAACCAAGCTCTCATTGAAATTACAGCGAGATATTGGTGAGTTTTCACTTCCTACGGCTTCCACTAGATGTCAACAGTCAATAGAACTTTGTCTGATGACTCTAATGTGAAGGGGGGCCGAAGGAGACAGGAATGAGTAATCACTGCCACGAGCTGACCATGCTTTCACATGCGCGTTCACATGAGGAGGACCTCCGTTCCACCGCTCATCTGAAGTCAATCTAATTCTCCGGTTGGAACGTTATTCAAGATGTATGTTAACAACATTCTAAAGATTGATTCAGTACATCGTTTGACATGTTTCTACTGACTGTTACGGAACTTTTGGACATTTCGTCACGTTATAGTGGAGGCGCTTTGTGACTTTGGAATTGTTTACCAAAGGCACTAACCAAAGTAGCTAATTGGACATAAATAACGGACATTATTGAACAAATCAAGCATTTATTGTGGACCTGGGATTCCTAGGACTGCATTCTGATGAAGTTCATCAAAGGAAAGGAAACATTTATCATGTATTTTCTGGTTTCTGTTGACCCCAACATGGCGGCTAATTTGGCTATTGTTCTGAGCTCCGTCTAAGATTATTGCATGATTTGCTTTTTCCGTAAAGTTTTTTTGAAATCTGACACAGCGTTTGCATTAAGGAGAGGTATATCTATAATTCCATGTGTATAACTTGTATTATCATCTACATTAATGATGAGTATTTCTGTTGAAACAATTTGGCTATGCAAAATCACTTGATGTTTTTGGAACTAGTGAATGTAACGCGCCAATGTAAACTCAGATTTTTTGTTATAAATATGAACTTTATCAAACAAAACATGCATGTATTGTGTAACATGAAGTCCTATGAGAATCATCTGATGAAGATAATCAAAGGTTAGTGATTAATTTATCTATATTTCTGCTATTTGTGAAAGCTATCTTTCGCTGGAAAAATGGCTGTGCTTATTGTGGTTTGGTGTGACTTAAACATAATAATTTGTAGTGCTTTCGCTGAAAAGCATATTTGAAATCGGACACTTTCGTGGGATTAACAACAAGATTAATTTTAATGATGAGATTTCGGTTTTTGAATTTGGCGCCCTGCACTTTCACTGGCTGTTGTCATATCGATCCCGGTAGCGGGATGCAGCCATAAGAAGTTAACAGTGTCTTGAGTTTAGTTTGCCAGTTCTACAGTCTTGTAAAGATAGGGGAGTTGACTGGGACAGGCAATGTAACATCCATAATGTTTTAAGGAAAAGTTTTTGTAAAACCTTACAACAGATCATTGAAACTTTCTCTCCAAAACTAACTTTCATCAAGGTTTTATATGGTCTATTGGTTTCTCTCTTTTCATTGGCAGAATCCTTTTTCAGTGTTATGATATTCATAACATCCATATCCACCAGTCCATCTTCCTGTCAACTAACAGAACTCTGCTGGTTGTCCTGGTAACAGATACCAGTCCATCTTCCTGTCAACTAACAGAACTATGCTGGTTGTCCTGGTAACAGATACCAGTCTATCTTCATGTCAACTAACAGAACTCTGCTGGTTATCCTGGTAACAGATACCAGTCTATCTTCCTGTCAACTAACAGAACTCTGCTGGTTGTCCTGGTAACAGATACCAGTGGGCAGATCTATTGTATTTGTCCAAACTAAATTACAGCACTTACTTTGATGTGTCAAATCTGATCCTTTCTTCTCTTCTCCTCCTCTCACAGTTCCACTCAGCCCCGTTGTTTTCCTGTAGTCCACCAGCAGCACAGACAACCTCTTCATACCCAGCAGTAAGGCGCTACCGGGAGAGGCACGACACGGGGACTCCGGAAGGGAGGAAGGGCTAGCGTTGTGCTGGTAACCATAAAGAGGGGACACAGACACATATCATTATGGATGCTGATGTCACTGTTGTCATAAAGTGCTTTACAGAAACCCAGCCCCCGATAGAGCAAGCTGTATGCTAGACCAGACCAAGCTGTACCATCTGGTGTTCTGTTCTGGAGAGACTCTTCTCTGCCTCGTCAGCATCAGGATGTTGTTGAGTCTCCCCAGAGAATCCATGATAGTCACATCTCTCTCCTGTGTGAATGACAACATCAAACAGACAGTCAACTTATGATCTTCTATTGCAATCATAGGGTCTTACCAGAGACATTAATATGTCTAAAAAGGGCCTAAATTGGCCACTTTCATTATGCTTTTTTAAAAAACGGTTTGTGATGCAAATGTAAAAGGTTGTTCCACGAAATGGGTGCCTTTTGCATTCCTTTGATATTTTATGTAGAAAGTATGCACCAGAATTGGATTGTAAAATCCTGTTATACAAGATGAAGTGCGCTTTAATATAGACCACGTCCTGGTCCTAAAAAAAGATGTACCAATGGCAGATTGAAACTAACAACTTATACAGTACAGAACAACATATTCATGTGTAGAACTTCAGTAGAATCCCCCTTTAAAACCCCACAGTTCAACAACTGCTGTTTGTGCCCCTGTTTTTAAGACAGTACTCACTGATGGTAATCGGATATTCTGACTCCTCCTCCTCCCTTTTCACTTCCAAAACGTCTTCCTCCTCTTTTATTGAGATAGCCTCCTCTTCCTCTTTTACTCCAAAAGGTTCTTCCTCTTCTTTCACTACATTCTCCTCCTTCAATGTTACGGAATCTTCCTCCATTTTCATTCTGAAGCTTCTTCCTCTCCTTTCACCAGAACTTATTTTCTCCGTCTAGTTTAGTGAGCTCATGCTCTGGGCGATTAGCCTATTGCAGTATGAAGTTAACACATTCCCTAATTTAAGAAGCAAATTACGTTAAAATGAACTATTAGATACGTAAACAGAATTGTGTTCTAAACACCATATAATATAATATACACAGGATTAGTCTAAAGAGCTTAAATGCTCCTGTTTTATGTTCGCTAGCAAACCACCGCGTTGGTTGAATCAGAGGCCTTTTGTCGCTGTTGAAGAAGCCTCCCGCCCCGTCCATTAAATTATACGTCACGCAAGAAGCATTACCTGAAAAACTCACATTGCCATCTGCTGACTGGAGTGGGTAACACAGATTGGAACAAAAATAAAGCAATGTCAAAAAAAGTAATTTAAAAACAACCAGATGTTATGTTATCTTACTTCTTAGAGCCAAAACGTTCCTCCAGGGCTGACCTGCCCATTAGGTGACAGATTGAAGAGGGCGACATTAGCTTGGAATATGCCATCCTCGTCAAATTGACCAAGGCTCATCGCTAACAACACCTCACATAATTCTGCCCAAAAACAATGAAAACTTCTCACCCAGTGGCATATGGGATATTTAGGTGAGTGTTAGCACATAAAGCAGTGCCCACTTTGCAAAAGGCAACATGGACAGATAGGACTCTACCTGTGTAGAGCACATGCCCCTTTGCCCTTCCTGTCTCTAAAGTGCCCTTTTGGGTGGTGGTATAATTTGTATTCATTTTTTGTCATAGTTATTTTTAACCCACTGCCTGCAAGTCGTTTTTAAATTCACCTCAGTGATTTGTATTTTCCTTCAACTTTCTGAAGAGGAAACAGCCAGGAAATGCCCCTGTCTGAGTCCATTTGTCTACCACTATGTGTAGTTTTTAGCGATGATGCTAATGACAACCATCTTCTGGTTGATGGAAAAGTTTTACATTTACATTTACATTTAAGTCAAGTTTTCCCACAAACCTTTTCAATTAAATGTCAACTACAAAGTAGTCTATGCCTACCTGGCAGAATGATATCATGATTATTTGCATCAATCCAGTTGTGATTTGTTCAGCAAACTCTGCAATCACATGTGTGCTACAGAGACACCACTAACCAAGCAAGGCTCTTGCTGGTGCCACTTGAATTAAAGGATATCTACACCCAAAAATGAAACTGTCTTAGATTTTTCTCAGACGACAAAAGTGGTCTCCTTTTGTTGTTTTTCTATTAACAATGTGATTTTGAGAGCGAAAAACTGAAAAACAGAGACAATATCAGAAACCTGGAAAATTACTAAACGGAGAAAACGGAATTTGAGAAAATATATTAAATATTCTATTGATTTTCTCTCATTATGTCACACCAGACTTCGCTTTGGCTCCCCCTCCTGTCCAGCTCAAGCGTTCAGCGTTGCCGGCCTTCTAGCTGCTGCCGAACCTACTGCTGTCAAACGCCCTTCACTCATCAACCCTCGGCCTTCTAGCTGCTGCCGAACCTACTGCTGTCAAACGCCCTTCACTCATCAACCCCCGGCCTTCTAGCTGCTGCCGAACCTACTGCTGTCAAACGCCCTTCACTCATCAACCCCTGGACTTGTCTCGTCATCATTACACACACCTGGCTCCAATCGCCCCTCTATCACTGTATATATACACTCCCTCTGACATTTTGTCTTTTGTCGGTCATTGTAAATGTTACTTGTTTTCCTGAGAGGAATCTCTCCGATTATTTCCTGAGAACTTTATATAGTTCACCCTGTGCCTTTTTGTTAATGAAGATATAATTTGAGCACAACCACGTTTGGGTTTTGGTCCGCTTTGATCTGTTGGTGCTGAAATAAATTCAGTCTTTCCAAACCTGAGACTGCATCCTTCCTACTCCTCTCTACACCAGTAACACATTATCTAGGAGAGTGTAGAGCAGTGTTAACCAATCCTACTCCTCTCTACACCAGTAACACATTATCTAGGAGAGTGTAGAGCAGTGTTAACCAATCCTGCTCCTCTCTACACCAGTAACACATTATCTAGGATAGTGTAGAGCAGTGTTAACCAATCCTACTCCTCTCTACACCAGTAACACATTATCTAGGATAGTGTAGAGCAGTGTTAACCAATCCTACTCCTCTCTATACCAGTAACACATTATCTAGGAGAGTGTAGAGCAGTGTTAACCAATCCTGGTCCTCTCTACACCAGTAACACATTATCTAGGAGAGTGTAGAGCAGTGTTAACCAATCCTACTCCTCTCTACACCAGTAACACATTATCTAGGAGAGTGTAGAGCAGTGTTAACCAATCCTACTCCTCTCTACACCAGTAACACATTATCTAGGAGAGTGTAGAGCAGTGTTAACCAATCCTACTCCTCTCTACACCAGTAACACATTATCTAGGAGAGTGTAGAGCAGTGTTAACCAATCCTGGTCCTCCACTACCCCCAACAGTAACACATTATCTAGGAGAGTGTAAAGCAGTGTTAACCAATCCTACTCCTCTCTACACCAGTAACACATTATCTAGGAGAGTGTAGAGCAGTGTTAACCAATCCCACTCCTCTCTACAACAGTAACACATTATCTAGGATAGTGTAGAGCAGTGTTAACCAATCCTGGTCCTCCACTACCCCCAACAGTAACACATTATCTAGGATAGTGTAGAGCAGTGTTTCCCAATCCTGGTCCTCCAGTACCCCCAACAGTAACACATTATCTAGGAGAGTGTAAAGCAGTGTTTCCCAATGCTGGTCCTCCAGTACCCCCAACAGTACACATTTTTACTGTTGTAGAGTAACAGCTGTATCCTGAAGTGACCTTTAACCTCCCTGCTCCTTAATACTTCATCCATTGGATCAAAGCTTCAGCCAAGTAGGATACATGATAGTGACAACACATGGAGTAGGGTTGGATATAGTCATGGTAGGATACATGATAGTGACAACACATGGAGTTGGGTTTGATATAGTCATGGTAGGATACATGATAGTGACAACACATGGAGTAGGGTTGGATATAGTCATGGTAGGATACATGATAGAGGCAACACATGGAGTAGGGTTTGATATAGTCATGGTAGGATACATGATAGTGGCAACACATGAAGTAGGGTTGGATATAGTCATGGTAGGATACATGATAGTGGCAACACATGGAGTAGGGTTGGATATAGTCATGGTAGGATACATGATAGTGGCAACACATGGAGTAGGGTTGGATATAGTCATGGTAGGATACATGATAGTGACAACACATGGAGTAGGGTTGGATATAGTCATGGTAGGATACATGATAGTGACAACACATGGAGTAGGGTTGGATATAGTCATGGTAGGATACATGATAGTGACAACACATGGAGTTGGGTTGGATATAGTCATGGTAGGATACATGATAGTGACAACACATGGAGTAGGGTTGGATATAGTCATGGTAGGATACATGATAGTGGCAACACATGGAGTTGGGTTGGATATAGTCATGGTAGGATACATGAGAGTGGCAACACATGGAGTTGGGTTGGATATAGTCATGGTAGGATACATGAGGTGAATGCACCAATTTGTAAGTCGCTCTGGATAAGAGCGTCTGCTAAATGACTTAAATGTAAATGATAGTGACAACACATGGAGTTGGGTTGGATATAGTCATGGTAAGATACATGATAGTGGTAACAAATGGAGTATGGTTGGATATAGTCATGGTAGGATACATGATAGTGGAAACACATGAAGTAGGGTTGGATATAGTCATGGTAAGATACATGATAGTGGTAACAAATGGAGTAGGGTTGGATATAGTCATGGTAAGATACATGATAGTGGTAACAAATGGAGTTGGGTTGGATATAGTCATGGTAGGATGCATGATAGCGGCAACACATGAAGTAGGGTTTGATATAGTCATGGTAGGATACATGATAGTGGCAACACATGGAGTTGGGTTTGATATAGTCATGGTAGGATACATGATAGTGGCAACACATGGATTAGGGTTGGATATAGTCATGGTTAACAAAATACTTTACTCAACATATTGTGCAGCTTTCTGTCGCAGGATCTTTTTATGGGGGGGTGCCCTTTTTTGTTGACACATCACACACATGGTTATGGGCTTTAAAAAAGAAGACACCAGTACCATGTCAGATACAGTTTAAATGTACACATATTTGAGTTTACATCCCAATATGACACTTCATCACAGAAGACTGAATGTAACAAAACTACTATTGTGTTTATTGAGCTGTACACTGAGATGCTCAGTTGGTCAACATTCCCCTCCAGTGATTCCCTAACATCTTGTCAACATGTGCCCCAAAAATGGATCAGATATCTAATACCAGTCTATCTTTATAGACATGTATCCACAACAAGGCTTAGGCCTCTCATATAGTCTGCAAAAAACTCTCAAAAATGTCACATTCTTTTTAACATCTTTATTTTCATGCATATAACTTGTCAAAAATCAGTTTTATTACCAAATTCAGTCTTTCGTATATTTTTTTCATGTTTTCATGACTGCTTGAGATTAGGTCCCTGAATGGTCAAAAAGCTCTTCAAATAGAAGTACGTTTATAGCACAAAATATCTTACAAGTAGGCCCTCTCTCACTCTCTCTCATCATGTCACAGCTGAGAGGCTCCCAGAGGCAGGGCCATAAAAGGCCCCAGCTCACTCAACTGCCCCTCCCCTCTCCAACAGCCATCAACCCAGAACATCCTGAAGACAGAACATCTAAAAGATCATCTGGGAATCCTTTCTTCCTCATGGAGCTTTTCAAAAGTGAGGTGAATATTCCATGTGATGTTTGTACAGTGCCTTCGGAAAGTATTCAGACACCATGACTTTTTCCACATTTTGTTACGTTACAGCCTTATTTGAAAATGGATTTTAAAAATATATATATATATTCAGCAATCTACACACAATAGCCCATCATTTGGGGTGGCAGGTAGCCTATTGGTTAGAGCATTGGGCTAGTAACCATAAGGTTGATGGATCGAATCCCTGAGCTGACAAGGTAAAACTCTGTTGTTCTGACCCTGAACAAGGTAGTGTTCAGCGGTAGGCCGTCATTGTAAATAAGAAATTGTTCTTAACTGACTTGCCTAGTTAAATATAACACATCTAATTACAAAGCAAAAACAGGTTTAGAAACATTTATTATAGATAACAAATATACCTTCTTTACATAACAGTAAGTATTCAGACCCTTTATTATGAGACTGTCAGGGTAAAAACCAAGCCATGAGGTAGAAGGAATTGTCTGTAGAGCTCCGAGACAGAATTGGGTCGAGGCACAGATCTTGGGAAGGGTCCCAACACATTTCTGCAGCATTGAGAGTCCCCAAGAACACAGTGGCCTCCATCATTCTAAAATGGAAGAAGTTTGGAACCACCAATACCCTTCCTAGAGCTGGCGGCACAGCCAAACTGAGCAATAGGGGGAGAAGGGCCTTGGTCAGGGAGGTGACCAAGAACCCGATGGTCACTCTGACAGAGCTCTAGAGTTCTTCTGTGGAGATGGGAGAACCTTCCAGAAGGACAACCATCTCTCCACCTCTCCACCAATCAAGCCTTTATGGTAGAGTGGCCTGACGGAAGCCCCCCCTCAGTAAAATGCACATGACAGCCCACTTGGAGTTTGCCAAAAGGCATCAAAAGGACTTTCAGACCATGAGAAACCAGATTCTCTCGTCTGATGAAACCAAGATTGAACTCTTTGGCCTGAATGCCAAGCGTCACGTCTGGAGGAAACCTGGCACCATCCCTGGGGGGAAGCATGGTGGTGGCAGCATCATGCTGTGGGGATGTTTTTCAGCAGCAGGGACTAGGAGATTAGTCAGGATCAAGGGAAAGATGAACCGAGCAAAGTACAGAGAGATCCTTGATGAAAACCTGCTCCAGAGCACTCAGGACCTCAGACTGGGGGCGAAGGTTCACCTTCCAACAGGACAACAACCCAAAGCACACAGCCAAGACAATGCAGTAGTGGCTTCGGGTCAAGTCTCTGGTCTCTGAATGTCCTTGAGTGGCCGAGCCAGAGCCCGGACTTGAACCTGGTCTAACATCTCTGGAGAGACCTGAAAATAGCTGTGCAGCGACGCTCCCCATCCAACCTGACAGAGCTTGAGAGAGTCTGCAGAGAAGAATGGGAGAAACTCCCCAAATACAGGTGTGCCAAGCATGTAGCGTCATACCCAAGAAGACTCAATGCTGTAATCGCTGCCAAAGGGGCTTCAACAAAGTACTGAGTAAAGGGTCTGAATACTTATGAACATTTTATTTTTCAGTTGTTAAAAAATAAAATAAAATTTGCAACAATTTCTAAAGACCTGTTTTTGTTTTGTCATTATGGGATATTGTGATGTCATAATGGGATATTGTGTGTAGATTGATGAGGGGAAAAAATGATTTAATACATTTTAGAATAAGGCTGTAACGTAACAAAATGTGGAAAAAAGTCAAGGGGTCTGAATACTTTCTGAAGGCATTGTATATAGCCATGTTATAAAGTATGAAAAGGCTTGTTCATTCACATGTCATGAAATCACTATGACATCATCATATTTGTATATATCCTAATGAATAAACTTTGGCTGGAAACATGGTTATTATTTATTTAACAAGGTAAGTCAACTGAGAACATATTGTCATTTACAGCAACAACCTGGGGAATCATTACAGGGGAGAGAAGGGAGGATGCATGAGCCAAATTGTAAACAGTTTATATAGTTTACACAAATATTAGTCTCTTAGCTCTTATTGCAGGACTTTGACTGTGGTACATCACCTCCCCAGTCAACCTATTATCAGAGGGGTGTATTATGACATCATATAGAACTACTCAGACATTCCAAATATCACTTGATTATCAGAGGTTCATCCATATCATGAAGGTGGATATTGATCCAACCATTTCAAAAGTAATGACCAGGCTGATGGAAACAGGATATGCCTTTACAATTTTATAAAAGCCGACAGACGATATGTTAGTTCGTTTGACATGGTGGGGTCTTTTTGTGTCAGTAAAAATGTTTAAGCGAGAAATGGCGGTGGAAACTCCTTTATGCTCAAATATTTATATTTAAGTTTTGTCACGCAAAGCCTTTTATCTGCAATGAGTCTGTTTGATAGAAAAATTTCTAGTGGGAAAAGGAGTATATTGTTTTATGCAGATTTCTGAATATTCACATGAAAATATGTCTCAAATTACATGGAAACTTAGCTACTAAGGTGGATATTGATCCAACACCTGCTACTTATTCAAACCAGCCTACTGGGCACAGACATCAGTTCAACATCTAGTTTCTATTTACATTTCTTTGAGTCGTCAACTAAAGTGAATTCAACATGAAATCAACACAAAATGTCACCTGTCATTGGATTTAGGTTGCCAGTTGGATGAAAAATAACTAAAAATAACTGATGTTGATGGCTTTTTACAAATCCAATCAGTTTTCTACATCTATCATCATCACATGGATTCGTTTTGTTGAAAGTACGTGGAAACAACGTTTATTCAACCAGTGGGAGGCTTGTAAATGACCCCAGAAAAGTTGAACGAGGAACTCTTCATTGAGACAATAATAAACAGCAATCCGTGGGAGAGTTGTGGTGGATATTATAAAATAAGGATCTGCTGGAGTCCAAGTCAAACCAAGATTCTTTATTTCTGAGCTCAGAGAGAATAACAGAATTACACACCGCAGTGTAGACAGTCTGAATTCCTGAAGCATTGGGTGATGAGCACATATCTTTATAGTTTCCTGTTCCTGGGCGGGACTTTATTCATACAAGGAACCGGGTGCAAATTGGTTTGCAACACAGAATGATACTCCCAAGAACAGGAGCTTATAATAGGAGAGTTTCACAAGGTTAGTCACATAATCAGTTATGTGGACACACATACAATTAACATTTTCCATTACAGAGTCTGAACATTTTAATTTCATTAAATCATCAGTGGGCCAAAAATGCAAATGTCAACAATGGAGCAAATGCATCACATCCAAATATCACTGTATTATCTGTAGTGCTGGAGGAATGACACACACAGATAAACACACACAGAGTTTAAAAAGGACCATTTAAACACATGGAATCTGATCTACTCTATATTCAAACTGACATACTCCATATTAAAGTCATGTTTTCTAATAAAAACAAACAAATATATGTTTGAGTATACCTTGTACCATTTAATTTCATACGGTAAAAACAAGTAAACACATTATCAGTCAACAATATAAGACAATGGGAGCACTGTGTATGTTCTCTGATGAATTTTAAGTCAATGAGATGGGAAATATCAATATACAAGTAATTCTTCTCTTATGTGTGGATTCTCTCATGACGTTCAAGTGACTGTGATGAGTAATATGTTTTCCCAGTCTGAGCAATTTCTAAGCCTTCTCCTCTGTGTGTAGTCTCATGTGTTCTTTCAGGCTTCCTAAATGGGCAAAAACTTTGCACCCTGGGAGGAGTGGTAAGGCTTCCCCCCTCTGTGTATTTTCTCATGTTGGTTCAGGTTGCTTTTCTGGTTAAAACTCTTTCCACACATGGAGCAGTGGTAAGGCATCTCCCCTGTGTGTATTCTCTCATGAGCTTTAAGGTTTCCTAAAAGCGTAAAACTCTTTCCACACCGGGAGCAGTGGAAAGGCTTCTCCCCTGTGTGTATTCTCTCGTGTTGTTTCAGCTCCCCTGGCTGGCAGAAACACTTTCCACACTGGGAGCAGTGGTAAGGCTTCTCCCCTGTGTGTATTCTCTCGTGCCATTTCAGATGCCCTGGCCGATTGAAACACTTTCCACACTGGGTGCAGTGGTAAGGCTTCTCCCCTGTGTGTATTCTCTTGTGCCATTTCAGATGCCCTGGCTGATTGAAACACTTTCCACAATGGGAGCAGTGGTAAGGCTTCTCCCCTGTGTGTATTCTCTCATGAGCTTTAAGGGTTCCTAAAAGCTTAAAACTCTTTCCACACTGGGAGCAGTGGTAAGGCTTCTCCCTTGTGTGTATTTTCTCGTGCTGTTTCAGGTCCCATAACCGGTTACAACCCTTTCTACAGTGGGAGCACTGGTGTCGTCTTGCTGGTTTGGATGTCCCTGGCTCTGGTTCCTCTGATTCTGGTCTTTCTCCTGCGAAAGACACTGTGTTATTTTTAAATAGAGACCCGAATGAAACCTCCACATGATAAAACAACCTTGCTACGAGGGTAAATCCTAAATCAGATCTCTCAATAACCTGAGGTCAGTTTTAACCTCTTCTGGCTGCAGGGTAAATATTGAAAAAACTGGAAAATATGCGCACATTTTCAAACGGCCTCTTAAGAAATTTTTGATCTTACAATATGCATATATTTACTACTATTGGATAGAAAACAGTCTATAGTTTCTAAAAACGTTTGAATTATTTCTCTAAGTTGAACAGAACTATTTTCACAGCCCATTTCCTATCCAGAATTGAGATTTCCAAAATGCTATGGCTCTCTTTAAGACCTTGTCTATAAAAGGGCATGTCACTTAGGACCGTAGAAACACGTCACACGCCTTCATCTGGGTGTAATGCGGAAGTGAGAGCAAAAAGTAGTCGAATATCTCTTCCAGGGACTGAACACAACATCTTCTAGTGAGACCTGCGCAGTTTAATTTTTTTTCTGGGCGCGAGGTAGAACCTGGACTCGGCTCCTGGAATACGCTCGTTAAAGGTGAATATGACCTCTGGCTACGATATTATTTGATACATGTCACAAAATCATCCTAAAGTATGTTTTTTCAATATACTTTAATTATATTATTGCAATTTATTCTGGACTTTAGACGTGATGCTTTGGAAGAATTTTTTGAAGAAAGAGAGATTAGCGCCGCACGGCCATTGTGCTTGCTAACCAAAGAGGGAAATAGTTCGTTCTGGAACCCAACTAAAGACTGTACTGGACAATGGACCCCGTTACAACATTCTGATGGAATATCAACAAAGATAAGGACCCAATTTGGGATGCTTTTTCATATATCTGTCGAACTGTGCTATGCTAGCGCTTGACTAGAATCAATGCTGCCGTATGCTAGCTAATGTTGTAAGCTAATATAACGATATATTGTGTTTTCGCTGTAAAACACTTCAAAAATCGGAAATATTGGCTCTATTCACACGATCTTTGTCTTTCATTAGCTATCCACCATATGTTTTTCTGAAATGTTTTATGAGGTGTAATTAGTAGTTGACGTTGGTGTCTGTATATTTTTTTAGCTATGATGTAGCTATGATAAACTGATTTATAGCTAAAATATGCACATTTTATGAACAAAACATAGATTTATTGTGTAACATGTTATAGGACTGTCATCTGAGGTAGTTTTTTCTAGGATGTTTAGGTTGGTTCTAGGTTAGTTAGGTTGGCTTGTGCATGCTACTTGAATCATACTTGTGCTGCTGCTACATGTCTGTCCACTTTTTTATTTGGTGGTGAGCTAACATAAATATATGTGGTGTTTTCTCTGTAAAACATTTAAAAAATCGGACATGTTGGCTGGATTGAAAGGATGTTTATCTTTCAAATGCTGTATTGGACTTGTTAATGTGTGAAAGTAAAATATAAAAAAAAAAAAATAGATTTTGAATTTCGCGCCCTGCAATAGAGCTGGATGTTGTCATAAGTGTACCGACATCGGGGCAACCCGCCTAACAGGTTAACAATCTTTGTGTGATTTTAAAACAAATGTTGTAGAGCATCCTGGTAATTACTGATATGTTTACATTACTTACTTTTTTCATCCTGTTTTACAAGTCAGGACACAAAAAACTGGATAGTTCTATGACACTCAAGACACAGACGTCGCTGGATTCCAATCAGCAGGTGGTTCTAAATATATAACTTTCATAGCTGTACAATACAGAATGTGACCTACACACTTCCATAAACATAAAATAACTAAAGAAGTAATTTTGTGTGGAAGTCCAAAACTTGTTTTTACATCAAAGATACAAAGCACATCAGTAACATCTCCCCGTTGTTGAAAGGGTTCGACACATGCTGATTAAATGGACCAATTTCTTATTTAGACGTTCACAGATTTTCAACATTTTAACTATCGCTGATGTCATATTTTGGGTAAAGTAAAAAATAAGGTGAAATATTTTGGGTAAATGTTCCTAAAACTGATAGTTAATACAATAAACAAAAATATAAACTCAACATGTAAAGTGTTGTAAAGTGTTGGATGTTTCATGAGCTGACAAAAAAGATTGCAGAATTTTTTACATCCCCGTTAGTCAACATTTATTCTTTGCCAAGATAATCCATCCACCTGACAGGTGTGGCATATCAAGAAGCTGATTGAACAGCTTGATTATTACACAGGTGCACCTTGTGCTGGGGATTATAAAAGGCCACTCGAAAATGTGCAGTTTTGTCACACAACATTGCCACAACATCACAAATGGTCCTTTTGTTCAATCAATTCCGTCAATTCCTCCAAAATGTCAATTTTGAGTCCCTGGCAGGGTAGTGTGTTACACTCTGGGCACGTTGATTAAAAAAAAAACACCGGTTCCAACTCGCCCAGCATGACTACAAAATATCTAATAAGTTACCTGTAAACGCTGTCCAAACATTTCAAACAACTTTCCTAATCGAACTTTAGGTATTTTAAAACGTAAATAATCAAGAAAATTTAAGACGGGATAAACTGTGTTCAATACAGGATAAAAAAAACGTGAAGCGCGTGACCTGGAGCGCACATCAAAACATTAGAGAGCACTAGGCTGGACCCTCATTCTGAATAGCCGTACTTCTTCATTTCTCTAAAGAAAAACATCAACCAATTTCTAAAGACTGTTGACATCCAGTGGAAGCAATAGGAACTGCAACCAAGTTCCACAGAAAAGTGCCACACAAAGCCATTTGAAAAAAGAGTCACCTCAACAACAAATAATTCCTCCTGGATGGTTTGTCCTCGGGGTTTCACCTGCCAAATAAGTTATGTTATACTCACAGACATTATTTTAACAGTTTTAGAAACTTTTGAGTGTTTTCTATCCAAATCTACCAATTATATGCATATCCTAGCTTCTGGGCCTGAGTAGCAGGCAGTTTACTTTGGGCACGCTTTTCATCCGGACGTGAAAATACTGCCCCCTATCCCAAACAGGTTAAGGAAAGAAATTCCACAACTTAACTTCTAAAAAGGCACACATGTTAAATGAAATGCATTTCAGGTGACTACCTCATGATGCTACAGTCCTCCTTTAAGACTCCATGCTACAGTCCTCCTTTAACCTGTCTCGTCCCCCCGTTCCGCTAGCGGAACTCCTCCCACATTCCACTGAAAAGGCAGAGCGCGAAATTCAATTTTTTTTTTTTTTTTAAATATTTAACTTTCACACATTAACTTCTTGAGAATACAGGGGGTGCTGTTTTCGCATTAGCATAATTTCCTCTACAGATTAAACTGCCTCTTATTCAATTATTGCTGTTACTATATGCATATAATTAATACCATTGGATAGAAAACAAGCTATGGTTTCTAAAACCGTTTCAATTTTGTCTCTGAGTGAAACATAAGTCATTTGACAGCACTTTCCCTGAGCAAGAAGAAGATTGCAAGATGTGTATGCTCGCTTCAACGCTCTGCCTATATATGGTCACGCCACCTATGACCCGAAACACACTTCATTCGTCTTCCTCTGGGTGTCAAGAAGACGTCAGAGGAGAATTTTTTTGTTTATCTTGTACTGACGTGAAATAAGACCTATTTCTTTAGCGTGACCGACAACTTCCGGTTTTCTGAAACGCGCGTTTTAGAGGTGCAATTGTCTTTTGTTATGCTGCCGTTACGGATGAAAACTATCTCCGTCTCGAAGTTTGTTTGATACATGTGACCATATCATCGTAATGTATGTTTTTTCAATATAGTTTAAT
>NW_026601602.1:0-42687 GCF_029448725.1 Salvelinus fontinalis
GAGATGTCTGTGTTAACTGAACACTGTTTAATTCAGTGTCTATGCAAAGTATGTACTTTGTCCCTATGTCCCTCGGTGTGAGATCCTTCCCTACAAGCATTTATTCAGAGCCACTTTATCTTCTACAAGATGCAAATGAAGCAGCCTATAGTTGATTTAGTGCTTAATGAAGTGGTTGGTTGCTCTGTGGCGAGGGAGACACGGACCCTCCAGAGTACATTTAGCAGGTTAACCCTCATCACCTGTCTACGGGATGGTGTATTCGTTGTTGTTGTTGACTCATGCTGTTATCTTGTGCCGCATGAGGCTAAGGGGAATTTTACTAAGGTCCAAGACAAACGTGAAGATGGGACGGCCATTTTGAATTGTGAATTGAGTGGGTCATTTTCCTGATTAACAAACACTTGCTCTAAAGTAAATTAGATTGCATATTGTTGTTTTTTTTGCGTGATCAAACACAGAATATTTCACTAAACTGTGGGAATATAGTCATAAGTAAACAATTAATCTTTGTTGTAAAGTAAACATATGCTCGCTGTGTAACTGAACTATGGATTAAAAGCATTTACAAGAGTTCATTTAATACATGGATCTGATGCTATAAGAGCTTTTGATCTATGTTCTGTTTTTCCTGTGGATGAAACCAGCAACACAGTATAACCACAGTGATCTCATAATTGATCCATAAATATCTCAGGAACGTCTGTAACGGAGGAACGGTCGGTGACGTGGTTGGATTAGTTCATGGAACGTTATGTACTGAGAGGTACAGATAGGTTATTCTCAGGCTGAAACAAACTCAACTCTCAGATAAATGACTTCCACACACCTTTTCTCTCCACATCTTAATTCCTTTCAGTTTGGACTTTTCAATGGACTTTGATTGCTTTATTGTGATAGCGGTATATTATATTTTATCTGAGGAAATCAAGGCAAGGGGAATATAAGCTATTAATATTGCTAAAGAAAAGTCACTGACTGGCCTTGGGGAAAGAAATGGTTGAAGACAAAATTGTTTAACTTCTTATGCAGGTTTCATGTGTAATAATGGTTTTATATGTATCCCTTCAATTTCCATCACTCTTTAGGATTAATTAGATTTTAAATAGACCAACTAGATTAAATATATTGTATTTTCTATGGTTTTATCTTCTGAAATAGTGGTAATGGACAATGTTTTTAATTTAATTTAATTTCATATGGACCAATCTATTTGCAGACCATCATCTTACAAACAATGTTATAATCAAATCAGAAATGCAATTATATTTACTGATACACAGTTACATTACTTATAAACTCTGACTTTAATTGAAGTGGCAGGTAGGTAGCCTAGCGATTATGAGTGTAGGAGAGTAACCAAAAGGTCACTGGTTTGAATCTCTGAGCCGGCAAGGTGGAAATATTTGCCATTCTGCCCTTGAGGAAGGCAGTTAATAACAGCTGCTTCCCAGGCACTGATGATGTGGATTAAGGCCCCCCCCCCCCCCACACACCTTTCTGATTCAGAAGGGTTGGGTTGAATGCATTCAGCTATGCAACTGACTAGTTATCCCTTTCCCATAAATATCTCATGTGCTTGTCAATTACATAATACATTGATTTGTAGAACATGTATACCTTATAAATACATAAGTGACTTTCACCTGGAATCACAATAAATTAAGTGCAGGTAATTGAATTAATTACAAATTGTTGTTTTCCGTAATATTGAAGGATATGACACTTAACTAAAAATTGTCAACAGATTGCAGAATTGGCCATGAGCACATGCGCCTATCAGACAGTTTGTCACGACCGTGTTGACATGAATGAGAGGACCAAGGCGCAACATGATATGAATACATCTTCTTTATTTACAACGACGAAGATGAACACGAAACACTTAAACAACACTAACAAAAACAACAAACGATCGTGAAACTTCAAACGCAAGTGCACACACAAACTACTTACGTCGACATATACATATACAATGACCCACAAACAGCTAAAGCCTATGGCAGCCTTAAATATGGCTCCCAATTAGAGACAACAGAAATCAGCTGTCTCTAATTGAGAACCCATTCCGGCCACCATAGACTTTCCTAGAAAACTACACACCCATAGACACAGCTAGATACATACACTCAACACAAAACCATAAACTACAACCAACACCCCCTCTACCATATAATACCCCAAAATACACACATACCCCATGTCACACCCTGACCTAACTAAAATAATAAATAAAACAAATAATACTAAGGCCAGGGCGTGACACAGTTGTAGAATGGTGTATGAGTGAATTCTGGAGCCGTAATCAATATGGAAACCACACATTTCATCAGTGATTAGCAGTACTGATGCTAAAGTAATGTATTCTTTTTCAAGGATGATTTAGCCGTGCCAACAACATAAATCATTTTGGAGTTTTGTAGCCAGAGATTCCATCAATACAACAACATGCAGCAGAAATAAAAGATATCCAAAAGGTTTGAGCTCACCGTGCGTGTCATTGGATCAATTTCATTCATCAAATCCAAAATAGATGCCGGTAAATAGATTGGCTAACGTGGTGGTTGTTAAGTCTACTATTAAAACTATTTAAGAATGAATCCATCCCCTGTACACCAATGTACCATTCTGATTCTGGAATTTTACTTTCAAGAAATTCCATGAAGGTTCTTGTCTCATCCCTATCATTCTCATCCCTATCATTCTCATCCTTGAAAGCTTTCGAAAGAACATCACGCTCTAGTTTCATCAGATCGTGTTCGGAGAAAACTCTATTTTCATCAGATAGTGTTCGGAGAAAACTCTATTTTCATCAGATAGTGTTCGGAGAAAACTCTAGTTTCATCAGATATTGTTCGGAGAAAACTCTAGTTTCATCAGATAGTGTACGGAGAAAACTCTAGTTTCATCAGATAGTGTACGGAGAAAACTCTAGTTTCATCAGATTGTGTACGGAGAAAAGTCTAGTTTCATCAGATATTGTTCGGAGAAAACTCTTGTTTCATCAGATAGTGTACGGAAAAAACTCTAGTTTCATCAGATTGTGTACGGAGAAAAGTCTAGTTTCATCAGATATTGTTCGGCGAAAACTCTAGTTTCATCAGATATTGTACGGAGAAAACTCTAATTCCATCTAATATTGTTCGGAGAAAACTCTAGTTCCATCTGATATTGTTTGGAGAAAACTCTAGTTTCACCAGATAGTGTTCGGAGAAAACTCTAGTTTCATCAGATAGTGTACGGAGAAAACTCTAGTTTCATCAGATATTGTTCGGAGATTGTGTACGGAGAAAACTCTAGTTTCATCAGATATTGTATGGAGAAAACTCTAATTCCATCTGATATTGTGTGTAGGGTGCCGTCTTTCGGATGGGACATTAAACGGGTGTCCTGACTCTCTGAGGTCATTAAAGATCCCATGGCACTTATCGTAAGAGTTAACCCCGGTGTCCTGGCTAAATTCCCAATCTGGCCCTCAAACCATCATGGTCACCTAATAATCCCCAGTTTACAATTGGCTCATTCATCCCCCTCCTCTCCCCTGTAACTATTCCTCAGGTCGTTGCTGCAAATGAGAACGTGTTCTCAGTCAACTTACCTGGTAAAATAACGGTAAAATAAAATAAAATAAATTGTTCAGAGAAAACTCTAGTTTCATCAGATAGTGTTCGGAGAAAACTCTAGTTTCATCAGATAGTGTACGGAGAAAACTCTAGTTTCATCAGATAGTGTTCGGAGAAAACTCTAGTTCCATCTGATATTGTTTGGAGAAAACTCTAGTTTCATCAGATAGTTTACGGAGAAAACTCGAGTTTCATCAGATAGTGTACGGAGAAAACTCTAGTTTCATCAGTTATTGTTCGGAGAAAACTCTAGTCTCATCAGATTGTGTACGGAGAAAACTCTAGTTTCATCAGATAGTGTACGGAGAAAACTCTAGTTTCATCAGATATTGTTCGGGGGAAAACTCTAGTTTCATCAGATTGTGTACGGAGAAAACTCTAGTTTCATCAGATAGTGTACGGAGAAAACTCTAGTTTCATCAGATTGTGTACGGAGAAAAGTCTAGTTTCATCAGATATTGTTCGGAGAAAACTCTTGTTTCATCAGATAGTGTACGGAAAAAACTCTAGTTTCATCAGATTGTGTACGGAGAAAAGTCTAGTTTCATCAGATATTGTTCGGCGAAAACTCTAGTTTCATCAGATATTGTACGGAGAAAACTCTACTTCCATCTAATATTGTTCGGAGAAAACTCTAGTTCCATCTGATATTGTTTGGAGAAAACTCTAGTTTCACCAGATAGTGTTCGGAGAAAACTCTAGTTTCATCAGATAGTGTACGGAGAAAACTCTAGTTTCATCAGATATTGTTCGGAGATTGTGTACGGAGAAAACTCTAGTTTCATCAGATATTGTATGGAGAAAACTCTAATTCCATCTGATATTGTGTGTAGGGTGCCGTCTTTCGGATGGGACATTAAACGGGTGTCCTGACTCTCTGAGGTCATTAAAGATCCCATGGCACTTATCGTAAGAGTTAACCCCGGTGTCCTGGCTAAATTCCCAATCTGGCCCTCAAACCATCATGGTCACCTAATAATCCCCAGTTTACAATTGGCTCATTCATCCCCCCTCCTCTCCCCTGTAACTATTCCTCAGGTCGTTGCTGCAAATGAGAACGTGTTCTCAGTCAACTTACCTGGTAAAATAACGGTAAAATAAAATAAAATAAATTGTTCAGAGAAAACTCTAGTTTCATCAGATAGTGTTCGGAGAAAACTCTAGTTTCATCAGATAGTGTACGGAGAAAACTCTAGTTTCATCAGATAGTGTTCGGAGAAAACTCTAGTTCCATCTGATATTGTTTGGAGAAAACTCTAGTTTCATCATATAGTTTACGGAGAAAACTCGAGTTTCATCAGATAGTGTACGGAGAAAACTCTAGTTTCATCAGTTATTGTTCGGGGAAAACTCTAGTCTCATCAGATTGTGTACGGAGAAAACTCTAGTTTCATCAGATAGTGTACGGAGAAAACTCTAGTTTCATCAGATATTGTTCGGGGGAAAACTCTAGTTTCATCAGATTGTGTACGGAGAAAACTCTAGTTTCATCAGATATTGTACGGAGAAAACTCTAATTCCATCTGATATTGTGTGTAGGGTGCCGTCTTTCGGATGGGACGTTAAACGGGTGTCCTGACTCTCTGAGGTCATTAAAGATCCCATGGCACTTATCGTAAGAGTAGGGGTGTTAACCCCGGTGTCCTGGCTAAATTCCCAATCTGGCCCTCAAACCATCATGGTCACCTAATAATCCCCAGTTTACAATTTGCTCATTCATCCCCCTCCTCTCCCCTGTAACTATTCCTCAGGTCGTTGCTGCAAATGAGAACGTGTTCTCAGTCAACTTACCTGGTAAAATAACGGTAAAATAAAATAAATTGTTCAGAGAAAACTCTAGTTCCATCTGATATTGTTCGGAGAAAACTCTAGTTCCATCTGATATTGTTCGGAGAAAACTCTAGTTCCATCTGATTTTGTTCGGAGAAAACTCTAGTTTCATCAGATATTGTTCGGAGAAAACTCTAGTTTCATCTGATATTGTGTATGGAGAAAGCTTAAAAACTGAGTTGCAGAGAACTAGAGAAGAAGGTATAGATGAGGAGACGTGGTGAAAACGGAGTGAGGGCAAGCGAGCGGGGAAAATAGAAACCCATGGCGAGAATGTTGTCCATCTTTGATGAGGAGCTCACATGGTGTGGACCCGGGGGCCTGGCATACGTTTTCAGGAGCCAAGGGCCCAAGATCGACTTTAAAACTTTTACACTTCACAGACTATTAGGTGTATCTTTTCTTGGGGCCGGCTGGGAGTAGTCCAGACATGAGGTACACAAAGACCCGGGGGAGGAGATGCAAGAATAACGCAAGATCTCAGCTACCTAGACAAGAGGTTCAGAACTGAGAGACAGTGAGAATGGGTGGGAATGGGTGGGAGCGGGGGAGAGACAGTGAGAATGGGTGGGAGCGGGGGAGAGACAGTGAGAATGGGTGGGAGCGGGGGAGAGACAGTGAGAATGGGGGTGAGCGGGGGAGAGACAGTGAGAATGGGTGGGAGCGGGGGAGAGACAGTGAGAATGAGTGAGAATGGGTGGGAGCGGGGGAGAGACAGTGAGAATGGGTTGGAGCGGGGGAGAGACGGTGAGAATGGGTGAGAGCGGGGGAGAGACAGTGAGAATGGGTGGGTGGGAGCGGGGGAGAGACAGTGAGAATGGGTGAGAATGGGTGGGAGCGGGGGAGAGACAGTGAGAATGGTTGGGAGCGGGGGAGAGACAGTGAGAATTGGTGGGAGCAGGGGAGAGACAGTGAGAATGGGTGGGAGCAGGGGAGAGACAGTGAGAATGGGTGAGTGGGAGCGGGGGAGAGACAGTGAGAATGGGTGAGTGGGAGCGGGGGAGAGACAGTGAGAATGGGTGGGAGCGGGGGAGAGACAGTGAGAATGGGTGGGAGCGGGGGAGAGACAGTGACAATGGGTGGGAGCGGGGGAGAGACAGTGAGAATGGGTGGGAGCAGGGGAGAGACAGTGAGGATGGGTGAGTGGGAGCGGGGGAGAGACAGTGAAAATGGGTGGGAATGGGGGAGAGACAGTGAGAATGGGTGGGAGCGGGGGAGAGACAGTGAGAATGGGTGGGAGCGTGGGAGAGACAGTGAGAATGGGTGGGAGCACGGGAGAGACAGTGAGAATGGGTGAGTGGGAGCGGGGGAGAGACAGTGAGAATGGGTGGGAGCGGGGGAGAGACAGTGAGAATGGGTGGGAGCGGGGGAGAGACAGTGAGAATGGGTGGGAGCGGGGGAGAGACAGTGAGAATGGGTGGGAGCGGGGGAGAGACAGTGACAATGGGTGGGAGCGGGGGAGAGACAGTGACAATGGGTGGGAGCGGGGGAGAGACAGTGAGAATGGGTGAGAATGGGTGGGAGCGGGGGAGAGACAGTGAGAATGGGTGGGAGCGGGGGAGAGACAGTGAGAATGGGTGGGAGCGGGGGAGAGAGTGAGAATGGGTGGGTGGGAGCGGGGGAGAGACAGTGAGAATGGGTGAGAGCGGGGGAGAGACAGTGAGAATGGGTGGGTGGGAGCGGGGGAGAGACAGTGACAATGGGTGGGAGCGGGGGAGAGACAGTGAGAATGGGTGGGAGCGGGAGCGGGGGAGAGAGTGAGAATGGGTGGGTGGGAGCGGGGGAGAGACAGTGAGAATGGGTGAGAGCGGGGGAGAGACAGTGAGAATGGGTGGGTGGGAGCGGGGGAGAGACAGTGACAATGGGTCGGAGCGGGGGAGAGACAGTGAGAATGGGTGGGAGCGGGGGAGAGAGTGAGAATGGGTGGGTGGGAGCGGGGGAGAGACAGTGAGAATGGGTGAGAGCAGGGGAGAGACAGTGAGAATGGGTGGGTGGGAGAGGGGGAGAGACAGTGACAATGGGTGGGTGGGAGCGGGGGAGAGACAGTGAGAATGGGTGGGAGCAGGGGAGAGACAGTGAGAATGGGTGGGAGCGGGGGAGAGACAGTGACAATGGGTGGGAGCGGGGGAGAGACAGTGAGAATGGGTGGGAGCGCGGGAGAGACAGTGAGAATGGGTGGGAGCGGGGGAGAGACAGTGAGAATGGGTGGGAGAGGGGGAGAGACAGTGACAATGGGTGAGAGCGGGGGAGAGACAGTGAGAATGGGTGGGTGGGAGCGGGGGAGAGAGTGAGAATGGGTGGGAGCGGGGGAGAGACAGTGAGAATGGGTGGGAGCGGGGGAGAGACAGTGAGAATGGGTGGGAGCGGGGGAGAGAGTGAGAATGGGTGGGAGCGGGGGAGAGACAGTGATAATGGGTGGGAGCGGGGGAGAGACAGTGAGAATGGGTGGGAGCGGGGGAGAGACAGTGAGAATGGGTGAGAATGGGTGGGAGCGGGGGAGAGATAGTGAGAATGGGTGGGAGCGGGGGAGAGACAGTGACAATGGGTGAGAGCGGGGGAGAGAGTGAGAATGGGTGAGTATGGGTGGGAGCGGGGGAGAGACAGTGACAATGGGTGAGTGGGAGCGGGGGAGAGACAGTGAGAATGGGTGGGAGTGGGGGAGAGACAGTGACAATGGGTGAGAGCGGGGGAGAGATAGTGAGAATGGGTGAGAATGGGTGGGAGCGGGGGAGAGATAGTGAGAATGGGTGAGAGCGGGGGAGAGACAGTGAGGATGGGTGGGTGGGAGCGGGGGAGAGACAGTGAGAATGGGTGGGAGCGGGGGAGAGACAGTGAGAATGGGTGGGTGGGAGCGGGGGAGAGACAGTGAGAATGGGTGGGTGGGAGCGGGGGAGAGACAGTGAGAATGGGTGGGAGCGGGGGAGAGACAGTGAGAATGGGTGGGAGTGGGGGAGAGACAGTGAGAATGGGTGGGAGCGGGGGGGAGACAGTGAGAATGGGTGAGAATGGGTGGGAGCGGGGGAGAGACAGTGACAATGGGTGAGAATGGGTGAGAATGGGTGATAATGGGTGAGAATGGGTGGGAGCGGGGGAGAGACAGTGAGAATGGGTGGGAGCGGGGGAGAGACAGTGAGAATGGGTGGGAGCGGGGGAGAGACAGTGAGAATGGGTGAGAATGGGTGGGAGCGGGGGAGAGATAGTGAGAATGGGTGAGAATGGGTGGGAGCGGGGGAGAGATAGTGAGAATGGGTGGGAGCGGGGGAGAGACAGTGAGAATGGGTGAGAATGGGTGGGAGCGGGGGAGAGATAGTGAGAATGGGTGGGAGCGGGGGAGAGACAGTGAGAATGGGTGGGAAAGGAGCGGGGGAGAGACAGTGAGAATGGGTGAGAATGGGTGGGAGCGGGGGAGAGACAGTGAGAATGGGTGGGAGCGGGGGAGAGACAGTGAGAATTGGTGGGAGCAGGGGAGAGACAGTGAGAATGGGTGGGAGCAGGGGAGAGACAGTGAGAATGGGTGAGTGGGAGCGGGGGAGAGACAGCGAGAATGGGTGAGTGGGAGCGGGGGAGAGACAGTGAGAATGGGTGGGAGCGGGGGAGAGACAGTGAGAATGGGTGGGAGCGGGGGAGAGACAGTGACAATGGGTGGGAGCGGGGGAGAGACAGTGAGAATGGGTGGGAGCGGGGGAGAGAGTGAGAATGGGTGAGAATGGGTGGGAGCGGGGGAGAGACAGTGAGAATGGGTGAGAATAGGTGGGAGCGGGAGAGAGACCGTGAGAATGGGTGGGAGCGGGGGAGAGACAGTGAGAATGGTTGGGAGCAGGGGAGAGACAGTGAGAATGGGTGGGAGCAGGGGAGAGACAGTGAGAATGGGTGAGTGGGAGCGGGGGAGAGACAGTGAGAATGGGTGGGAATGGGGGAGAGACAGTGAGAATGGGTGGGAGCGGGGGAGAGACAGTGAGAATGGGTGGGAGCGGGGGAGAGACAGTGAGAATGGGTGGGTGGGAGCGGGGGAGAGACAGTGAGAATGGGTGAGAATGGGTGGGAGCGGGGGAGAGACAGTGAGAATGGGTGGGAGCGGGGGAGAGACAGTGAGAATTGGTGGGAGCAGGGGAGAGACAGTGAGAATGGGTGGGAGCAGGGGAGAGACAGTGAGAATGGGTGAGTGGGAGCGGGGGAGAGACAGTGAGAATGGGTGAGTGGGAGCGGGGGAGAGACAGTGAGAATGGGTGGGAGCGGGGGAGAGACAGTGAGAATGGGTGGGAGCGGGGGAGAGACAGTGACAATGGGTGGGAGCGGGGGAGAGACAGTGAGAATGGGTGGGAGCGGGGGAGAGAGTGAGAATGGGTGAGAGTGGGTGGGAGCGGGGGAGAGACAGTGAGAATGGGTGAGAATGGGTGGGAGCGGGGGAGAGACAGTGAGAATGGGTGGGAGCGGGGGAGAGACAGTGAGAATGGTTGGGAGCAGGGGAGAGACAGTGAGAATGGGTGGGAGCAGGGGAGAGACAGTGAGAATGGGTGAGTGGGAGCGGGGGAGAGACAGTGAGAATGGGTGGGAATGGGGGAGAGACAGTGAGAATGGGTGGGAGCGGGGGAGAGACAGTGAGAATGGGTGGGAGCGGGGGAGAGACAGTGAGAATGGGTGGGAGCACGGGAGAGACAGTGAGAATGGGTGAGTGGGAGCGGGGGAGAGACAGTGAGAATGGGTGAGTGGGAGCGGGGGAGAGACAGTGAGAATGGGTGGGAGCGGGGGAGAGACAGTGAGAATGGGTGGGAGCGGGGGAGAGACAGTGAGAATGGGTGGGAGCGGGGGAGAGACAGTGAGAATGGGTGGGAGCGGGGGAGAGACAGTGACAATGGGTGGGAGCGGGGGAGAGACAGTGAGAATGGGTGGGAGCGGGGGAGAGACAGTGAGAATGGGTGAGAATGGGTGGGAGCGGGGGAGAGACAGTGAGAATGGGTGGGAGCGGGGGAGAGACATTGAGAATGGGTGGGAGCGGGGGAGAGAGTGAGAATGGGTGGGTGGGAGCGGGGGAGAGACAGTGAGAATGGGTGAGAGCGGGGGAGAGACAGTGAGAATGGGTGGGTGGGAGCGGGGGAGAGACAGTGACAATGGGTGGGAGCGGGGGAGAGACAGTGAGAATGGGTGGGAGCGGGGGAGAGAGTGAGAATGGGTGGGTGGGAGCGGGGGAGAGACAGTGAGAATACGTGAGAGCAGGGGAGAGACAGTGAGAATGGGTGGGTGGGAGAGGGGGAGAGACAGTGACAATGGGTGGGTGGGAGCGGGGGAGAGACAGTGAGAATGGGTGGGAGCGGGGGAGAGACAGTGAGAATGGGTGGGAGCGGGGGAGAGACAGTGAGAATGGGTGAGTGGGAGCGGGGGAGAGACAGTGAGAATGGGTGGGAGCGGGGGAGAGACAGTGAGAATGGGTGGGAGCGGGGGAGAGACAGTGACAATGGGTGGGAGCGGGGGAGAGACAGTGAGAATGGGTGGGAGCGGGGGAGAGAGTGAGAATGGGTGAGAGTGGGTGGGAGCGGGGGAGAGACAGTGAGAATGGGTGAGAATGGGTGGGAGCGGGGGAGAGACAGTGAGAATGGGTGGGAGCGGGGGAGAGACAGTGAGAATGGTTGGGAGCAGGGGAGAGACAGTGAGAATGGGTGGGAGCAGGGGAGAGACAGTGAGAATGGGTGAGTGGGAGCGGGGGAGAGACAGTGAGAATGGGTGGGAATGGGGGAGAGACAGTGAGAATGGGTGGGAGCGGGGGAGAGACAGTGAGAATGGGTGGGAACGGGGGAGAGACAGTGAGAATGGGTGGGAGCACGGAAGAGACAGTGAGAATGGGTGAGTGGGAGCGGGGGAGAGACAGTGAGAATGGGTGAGTGGGAGCGGGGGAGAGACAGTGAGAATGGGTGGGAGCGGGGGAGAGACAGTGAGAATGGGTGGGAGCGGGGGAGAGACAGTGAGAATGGGTGGGAGCGGGGGAGAGACAGTGAGAATGGGTGGGAGCGGGGGAGAGACAGTGACAATGGGTGGGAGCGGGGGAGAGACAGTGAGAATGGGTGGGAGCGGGGGAGAGACAGTGAGAATGGGTGAGAATGGGTGGGAGCGGGGGAGAGACAGTGAGAATGGGTGGGAGCGGGGGAGAGACAGTGAGAATGGGTGGGAGCGGGGGAGAGAGTGAGAATGGGTGGGTGGGAGCGGGGGAGAGACAGTGAGAATGGGTGAGAGCGGGGGAGAGACAGTGAGAATGGGTGGGTGGGAGCGGGGGAGAGACAGTGACAATGGGTGGGAGCGGGGGAGAGACAGTGAGAATGGGTGGGAGCGGGGGAGAGAGTGAGAATGGGTGGGTGGGAGCGGGGGAGAGACAGTGAGAATGGGTGAGAGCAGGGGAGAGACAGTGAGAATGGGTGGGTGGGAGAGGGGGAGAGACAGTGACAATGGGTGGGTGGGAGCGGGGGAGAGACAGTGAGAATGGGTGGGAGCGGGGGAGAGACAGTGACAATGGGTGGGAGCGGGGGAGAGACAGTGAGAATGGGTGGGAGCGCGGGAGAGACAGTGAGAATGGGTGGGAGAGGGGGAGAGACAGTGACAATGGGTGAGAGCGGGGGAGAGACAGTGAGAATGGGTGGGTGGGAGCGGGGGAGAGAGTGAGAATGGGTGGGAGCGGGGGAGAGACAGTGAGAATGGGTGGGAGCGGGGGAGAGACAGTGAGAATGGGTGGGAGCGGGGGAGAGAGTGAGAATGGGTGGGAGCGGGGGAGAGACAGTGAGAATGGGTGGGAGCGGGGGAGAGACAGTGAGAATGGGTGGGAGCGGGGGAGAGACAGTGAGAATGGGTGAGAATGGGTGGGAGCGGGGGAGAGATAGTGAGAATGGGTGGGAGCGGGGGAGAGACAGTGACAATGGGTGAGAGCGGGGGAGAGAGTGAGAATGGGTGAGTATGGGCGGGAGCGGGGGAGAGACAGTGACAATGGGTGAGTGGGAGCGGGGGAGAGACAGTGAGAATGGGTGGGAGTGGGGGAGAGACAGTGACAATGGGTGAGAGCGGGGGAGAGATAGTGAGAATGGGTGAGAATGGGTGGGAGCGGGGGAGAGATAGTGAGAATGGGTGAGAGCGGGGGAGAGACAGTGAGAATGGGTGGGTGGGAGCGGGGGAGAGACAGTGAGAATGGGTGGGAGCGGGGGAGAGACAGTGAGAATGGGTGGGTGGGAGCGGGGGAGAGACAGTGAGAATGGGTGGGAGCGGGGGAGAGACAGTGAGAATGGGTGGGAGTGGGGGAGAGACAGTGAGAATGGGTGGGAGCGGGGGGAAGACAGTGAGAATGGGTGAGAATGGGTGGGAGCGGGGGAGAGACAGTGAGAATGGGTGAGAATGGGTGGGAGCGGGGGAGAGACAGTGACAATGGGTGAGAATGGGTGGGAGCGGGGGAGAGACAGTGACAATGGGTGAGAATGGGTGAGAATGGGTGATAATGGGTGAGAATGGGTGGGAGCGGGGGAGAGACAGTGAGAATGGGTGGGAGCGGGGGAGAGACAGTGAGAATGGGTGGGAGCGGGGGAGAGACAGTGAGAATGGGTGAGAATGGGTGGGAGCGGGGGAGAGATAGTGAGAATGGGTGAGAATGGGTGGGAGCGGGGGAGAGATAGTGAGAATGGGTGGGAGCGGGGGAGAGACAGTGAGAATGGGTGAGAATGGGTGGGAGCGGGGGAGAGATAGTGAGAATGGGTGGGAGCGGGGGAGAGACAGTGAGAATGGGTGGGTGGGAGCGGGGGAGAGACAGTGAGAATGGGTGAGAATGGGTGAGAGCGGGGGAGAGACAGTGAGAATGGGTGGGAGCGGGGGAGAGACAGTGAGAATTGGTGGGAGCAGGGGAGAGACAGTGAGAATGGGTGGGAGCAGGGGAGAGACAGTGAGAATGGGTGAGTGGGAGCGGGGGAGAGACAGCGAGAATGGGTGAGTGGGAGCGGGGGAGAGACAGTGAGAATGGGTGGGAGCGGGGGAGAGACAGTGAGAATGGGTGGGAGCGGGGGAGAGACAGTGACAATGGGTGGGAGCGGGGGAGAGACAGTGAGAATGGGTGGGAGCGGGGGAGAGAGTGAGAATGGGTGAGAATGGGTGGGAGCGGGGGAGAGACAGTGAGAATGGGTGAGAATGGGTGGGAGCGGGAGAGAGACCGTGAGAATGGGTGGGAGCGGGGGAGAGACAGTGAGAATGGTTGGGAGCAGGGGAGAGACAGTGAGAATGGGTGGGAGCAGGGGAGAGACAGTGAGAATGGGTGAGTGGGAGCGGGGGAGAGACAGTGAGAATGGGTGGGAATGGGGGAGAGACAGTGAGAATGGGTGGGAGCGGGGGAGAGACAGTGAGAATGGGTGGGAGCGGGGGAGAGACAGTGAGAATGGGTGGGAGCACGGGAGAGACAGTGAGAATGGGTGAGTGGGAGCGGGGGAGCGGGGGAGAGACAGTGAGAATGGGTGGGAGCGGGGGAGAGACAGTGAGAATGGGTGGGAGCGGGGGAGAGACAGTGAGAATGGGTGGGAGCGGGGGAGAGACAGTGACAATGGGTGGGAGCGGGGGAGAGACAGTGAGAATGGGTGGGAGCGGGGGAGAGACAGTGAGAATGGGTGAGAATGGGTGGGAGCGGGGGAGAGACAGTGAGAATGGGTGGGAGCGGGGGAGAGACAGTGAGAATGGGTGGGAGCGGGGGAGAGAGTGAGAATGGGTGGGTGGGAGCGGGGGAGAGACAGTGAGAATGGGTGAGAGCGGGGGAGAGACAGTGAGAATGGGTGGGTGGGAGCGGGGGAGAGACAGTGACAATGGGTGGGAGCGGGGGAGAGACAGTGAGAATGGGTGAGAGCGGGGGAGAGACAGTGAGAATGGGTGGGTGGGAGCGGGGGAGAGACAGTGACAATGGGTGGGTGGGAGCGGGGGAGAGACAGTGAGAATGGGTGGGAGCGGGGGAGAGACAGTGAGAATGGGTGGGAGCGGGGGAGAGACAGTGACAATGGGTGGGAGCGCGGGAGAGACAGTGAGAATGGGTGGGAGCGGGGGAGAGACAGTGAGAATGGGTGGGAGAGGGGGAGAGACAGTGACAATGGGTGAGAGCGGGGGAGAGACAGTGAGAATGGGTGGGTGGGAGCGGGGGAGAGAGTGAGAATGGGTGGGAGCGGGGGAGAGACAGTGAGAATGGGTGGGAGCGGGGGAGAGACAGTGAGAATGGGTGGGAGCGGGGGAGAGAGTGAGAATGGGTGGGAGCGGGGGAGAGACAGTGAGAATGGGTGGGAGCGGGGGAGAGACAGTGAGAATGGGTGGGAGCGGGGGAGAGACAGTGAGAATGGGTGGGAGTGGGTGGGAGCGGGGGAGAGATAGTGAGAATGGGTGAGAATTGGTGGGAGCGGGGGAGAGATAGTGAGAATGGGTGGGAGCGGGGGAGAGACAGTGACAATGGGTGAGAGCGGGGGAGATAGTGAGAATGGGTGAGTATGGGTGGGAGCGGGGGAGAGACAGTGACAATGGGTGAGTGGGAGCGGGGGAGAGACAGTGAGAATGGGTGGGAGTGGGGGAGAGACAGTGACAATGGGTGAGAGCGGGAGAGAGATAGTGAGAATGGGTGAGAATGGGTGGGAGCGGGGGAGAGACAGTGACAATGGGTGAGAGCGGGGGAGAGAGTGAGAGTGGGTGGGAGCGGGGGAGAGACAGTGAGAATGGGTGGGAGCGGGGGAGAGACAGTGAGAATGGGTGAGAATGGGTGGGAGCGGGGGAGAGATAGTGAAAATGGGTGGGAGCGGGGGAGAGACAGTGAGAATGGGTGAGAATGGGTGGGAGCGGGGGAGAGATAGTGAGAATGGGTGAGCATGGGTGGGAGCGGGGGAGAGACAGTGACAATGGGTGAGTGGAAGCGGGGGAGAGACAGTGAGAATGGGTGGGAGCGGGGGAGAGACAGTGACAATGGGTGGGAGCGGGGGAGAGACAGTGACAATGGGTGAGTGGGAGCGGGGGAGAGACAGTGAGAATGGGTGGGAGCGGGGGAGAGACAGTGACAATGGGTGATTGGGAGCGGGGGAGAGACAGTGAGAATGGGTGGGAGCGGGGGAGAGACAGTGACAATGGGTGAGTGGGAGCGGGGCAGAGACAGTGAGAATGGGTGGGAGAGGGGGAGAGACAATGAGAATGGGTGAGAATGGGTGGGAGCGGGGGAGAGAGAGTGACAATGGGTGAGAATGGGTGGGAGCGGGGGAGAGACAGTGAGAATGGGTGGGAGAGGGGGAGAGACAGTGAGAATGGGTGAGAATGGGTGGGAGCGGGGGAGAGACAGTAACAATGGGTGAGAATGGGTGGGAGCGGGGGAGAGACAGTGAGAATGGGTGGGAGCGGGGGAGAGACAGTGACAATGGGTGGGAGCGGGGGAGAGACAGTGAGAATGGGTGGGAGCGGGGGAGAGACAGTGAGAATGGGTGAGAATGGGTGGGAGCGGGGGAGAGACAGTGACAATGGGTGAGAATGGGTGGGAGCGGGGGAGAGACAGTGAGAATGGGTGGGAGCGGGGGAGAGACAGTGACAATGGGTGGGAGCGGGGGAGAGACAGTGAGAATGGGTTGGAGCGGGGCAGAGACAGTGAGAATGGGTGGGAGAGGGGGAGAGACAGTGAGAATGGGTGAGAATGGGTGGGAGCGGGGGAGAGACAGTGACAATGGGTGGGAGCGGGGGAGAGACAGTGAGAATGGGTGGGAGCGGGGGAGAGACAGTGAGAATGGGTGGGAGCGGGGGAGAGACAGTGAGAATGGGTGGGAGCGGGGGAGAGACAGTGAGAATGGGTGAAAATGGGTGGGAGCGGGGGAGAGATAGTGAGAATGGGTGAGTATGGTTGGGAGCGGGGGAGAGACAGTGACAATGGGTGAGTGGGAGCGGGGGAGAGACAGTGACAATGGGTGGGAGCGGGGGAGAGACAGTGAGAATGGGTGGGAGTGGGGGAGAGACAGTGAGAATGGGTGGGAGCGGGGGGGAGACAGTGAGAATGGGTGAGAATGGGTGGGAGCGGGGGAGAGACAGTGAGAATGGGTGAGAATGGGTGGGAGCGGGGGAGAGACAGTGACAATGGGTGAGAATGGGTGGGAGCGGGGGAGAGACAGTGACAATGGGTGAGAATGGGTGAGAATGGGTGAGAATGGGTGGGAGCGGGGGAGAGACAGTGACAATGGGTGGGAGCGGGGGAGAGACAGTGAGAATGGGTGGGAGCGGGGGAGAGACAGTGAGAATGGGTGAGAATGGGTGGGAGCGGGGGAGAGATAGTGAGAATGGGTGAGAATGGGTGGGAGCGGGGGAGAGATAGTGAAAATGGGTGGGAGCGGGGGAGAGACAGTGAGAATGGGTGAGAATGGGTGGGAGCGGGGGAGAGATAGTGAGAATGGGTGGGAGCGGGGGAGAGACAGTGACAATGGGTGAGAGCGGGGGAGAGAGTGAGAGTGGGTGGGAGCGGGGGAGAGACAGTGAGAATGGGTGGGAGCGGGGGAGAGACAGTGAGAATGGGTGAGAATGGGTGGGAGCGGGGGAGAGATAGTGAAAATGGGTGGGAGCGGGGGAGAGACAGTGAGAATGGGTGAGAATGGGTGGGAGCGGGGGAGAGATAGTGAGAATGGGTGAGCATGGGTGGGAGCGGGGGAGAGACAGTGACAATGGGTGAGTGGAAGCGGGGGAGAGACAGTGAGAATGGGTGGGAGCGGGGGAGAGACAGTGACAATGGGTGGGAGCGGGGGAGAGACAGTGACAATGGGTGAGTGGGAGCGGGGGAGAGACAGTGAGAATGGGTGGGAGCGGGGGAGAGACAGTGACAATGGGTGATTGGGAGCGGGGGAGAGACAGTGAGAATGGGTGGGAGCGGGGGAGAGACAGTGACAATGGGTGAGTGGGAGCGGGGCAGAGACAGTGAGAATGGGTGGGAGAGGGGGAGAGACAGTGAGAATGGGTGAGAATGGGTGGGAGCGGGGGAGAGAGAGTGACAATGGGTGAGAATGGGTGGGAGCGGGGGAGAGACAGTGAGAATAGGTGGGAGAGGGGGAGAGACAGTGAGAATGGGTGAGAATGGGTGGGAGCGGGGGAGAGACAGTGAGAATGGGTGGGAGAGGGGGAGAGACAGTGACAATGGGTGGGAGAGGGGGAGAGACAGTGAGAATGGGTGGGAGCGGGGGAGAGACAGTGACAATGGGTGAGAATGGGTGGGAGCGGGGGAGAGACAGTGAGAATGGGTGGGAGCGGGGGAGAGACAGTGACAATGGGTGGGAGCGGGGGAGAGACAGTGAGAATGGGTTGGAGCGGGGCAGAGACAGTGAGAATGGGTGGGAGAGGGGGAGAGACAGTGAGAATGGGTGAGAATGGGTGGGAGCGGGGGAGAGACAGTGACAATGGGTGGGAGCGGGGGAGAGACAGTGAGAATGGGTGGGAGCGGGGGAGAGACAGTGAGAATGGGTGGGAGCGGGGGAGAGACAGTGAGAATGAGTGGGAGCGGGGGAGAGACAGTGAGAATGGGTGAAAATGGGTGGGAGCGGGGGAGAGATAGTGAGAATGGGTGAGTATGGGTGGGAGCGGGGGAGAGACAGTGACAATGGGTGAGTGGGAGCGGGGGAGAGACAGTGACAATGGGTGGGAGCGGGGGAGAGACAGTGACAATGGGTGGGAGCGGGGGAGAGACAGTGACAATGGGTGAGTGGGAGCGGGGGAGAGACAGTGAGAATGGGTGGGAGCGGGGGAGAGACAGTGACAATGGGTGAGTGGGAGCGGGGGAGAGACAGTGAGAATGGGTGGGAGCGGGGGAGAGACAGTGAGAATGGGTGGGAGCGGGGGAGAGACAGTGAGAATGGGTGAGAATGGGTAGGGGCGGGGGAGAGACAGTGAGAATGGGTGAGAATGGGTGGGAGCGGGGGAGAGACAGTGACAATGGGTGAGAATGGGTGGGAGCGGGGGAGAGACAGTGAGAATGGTTGGGAGAGGGGGAGAGACAGTGAGAATGGGTGAGAATGGGTGGGAGCGGGGGAGAGACAGTGAGAATGGGTGGGAGAGGGGGAGAGACAGTGACAATGGGTGGGAGAGGGGGAGAGACAGTGAGAATGGGTGGGAGCGGGGGAGAGACAGTGAGAATGGGTGGGAGCGGGGGAGAGACAGTGAGAATGGGTGAGAATGGGTGGGAGCGGGGGAGAGACAGTGAGAATTGGTGGGAGCGGGGGAGAGAGTGAGAATGGGTGGGAGCGGGGGAGAGAGTGAGAATGGGTGAGACAGAGTGTATTACTGTTTTCCTGTCCATATCCGTATACATGTGTTGTCGTGATTAAAAGAACTGAAAATAAATCATAAATTGTCCACTTTTGGCATATCCGATTAATCAATTCAGTTTGTCTCCACTTCCAGTATGCAAAAGTCTCTAAAATAGTTGACTTAATGATAAGCTGTTTTGTAATGAAGGCAAGATAAATGCGCGCCTTGTAAATTTGTAGATAATATGGCAATTATTAATTAACTCCTGAATTGTTAATGCTTTCATTAAGAACCACATGGGTCTCATCAGAGGGACGTGGTTGTACTGTAATTACATTTACCATAAATCACTGCAAGATGTACATAGTGAATGCATACTACAGTGCACAAGTGTATGTGTGTGTGTATATATGTGTGTGTGTGTGTGTGTGTGTGTGTGTGTGTGTGTGTGTGTGTGTGTGTGTGTGTGTGTGTGTGTGTGTGTGTGTGTGTGTGTGTGTGTGTGTGTGTGTGTATGTGTGTGTTCAAAGTTATTCCACAGAGTGGCTCATGCACTGCCACAAACACTGCCCAGAGAGGGCCCCGAGGCTCAATTGGATTACTAAACACCTGCCTGCCATTGATCCTATGGCAAATAAAACACACCGTATGTGACACACACACACACACACACACAGGCAGTGTATAACTCACTACCACAGTTATGTACTAAGGGCCAGTCTGTACTGACAGGCAGTCTGTAGTGAGAGGCAGTCTGTACTGAGGGGCAGTCTGTACTGAGAGACAGTCTGTACTGAGAGACAGTCTGTACTGAGGGGCAGTCTGTACTGAGGGGCGGTCTGTACTGAGAGACAGTCTGTACTGAGGTGCAGTCTGTACTGAGAGGCAGTCTGTACTGAGAGGCAGTCTGTACTGAGGGGCAGTCTGTACTGAGAGGCAGTCTGTACTGAGGGACAGTCTGTACTGAGAGGCAGTCTGTACTGAGAGACAGTCTGTACTGAGGGGCAGTCTGTACTGAGATGCAGTCTGTACTGAGAGGCAGTCTGTACTGAGGGACAGTCTGTACTGAGAGGCAGTCTGTACTGAGAGACAGTCTGTACTGAGGGGCAGTCTGTACTGAGATGCAGTCTGTACTGAGAGGCAGTCTGTACTGAGGGACAGTCTGTACTGAGAGGCAGTCTGTACTGAGGGGCAGTCTGTACTGAGAGGCAGTCTGTACTGAGGGGCAGTCTGTACTGAGGGGAAGTCTGTACTGAGAGACATTCTGTACTGAGGGGCAGTCTGTACTGAGGGACAGTCTGTACTGTAGGTCAGTCTGTGCTGTAGGACAGTCTGTACTGCGTATCAGTCTGTACTGAGAGGCAGTCTGTACTGAGGGTCAGTTTGTACTGAGGCACAGTCTGTACTGAGGGACAGTCTATCCTGAGGCACAGTCTGTACTGAGGGGCAGTCTGTACTGAGGGTCAGTCTGTACTGAGGCACAGTCTGTACTGAGGCACAGTCTGTACTGAAGGGCAGTCTGTACTGAGGTGCAGTCTGTACTGAGGCACAGTCTGTACTGAGGGACAGTCTGTGCTGTAGGTCAGTCTGTACTGTGTATCAGTCTGTACTGAGAGGCAGTCTGTACTGAGAGACAGTCTGTACTGAGGGTCAGTCTGTACTGAGGCACAGTCTGTACTGAGGCACAGTCTCTACTGAGGGACAGTCTATCCTGAGGCACAGTCTGTACTGAGGGGCAGTCTGTACTGAGGGTCAGTCTGTACTGAGGCACAGTCTGTACTGAGGGTCAGTCTGTACTGAGGGTCAGTCTGTACTGAGGCACAGTCTGTACTGAGGCACAGTCTGTACTGAGGGGCAGTCTGTACTGAGGCACAGTCTGTACTGAGGCACAGTCTGTATTGAGGCACAGTCTGTACTGAGGGACAGTCTGTGCTGTAGGTCAGTCTGTACTGCGTATCAGTCTGTACTGAGAGGCAGTCTGTACTGAGAAATCATAGCAGGGCCTTGACTCAATCAGCTACAGTCTGGTATTTTCACAGAGATTTCAGAGTGATAAAATTTAAAGAATTTTTCAGAAATGTTGTTAAAATTAACTTGTGTTGTTTAAAGAACTTCTCAAAGAGACGGGTGTGTGTTTTGTTCACACTGGAATACAGGTATTTGTTTAAAATATATCACTTGTTGGTTTCATTTCAGAGATGTTAAATCTTAAATATCCACCTCACTCTCAAAGAAATAAGGTGTACTGCTAGGTTTTACACGGTCTAATGTGACAAATAACTACATTTTAATAAAGAAATGGACAAATTATACATTTGTGACATCAATTAAAAATAATATATATATATTATATACAGTACTATGAGATCTGTAAAACTTTTACATTTTACATTTAAGTCATTTAGCAGATGCTCTAATCCAGAGGCATGAACAATTAGAGTATTCATTTTAAGATCTCTAGGTGAGGCAACCACATATCACAGTCAAATATACAGAATACCAACATTCAATTCCAGCTAAACAATAGAGTTAAATAAATAATACATTCATACACATCTAAAGTCTAATGATATCAATTTTGAGAACAGTCATTTTTTTGCAAACACATGAAGGTGCGCAGAGGCCATAAGCAATCATTTCTGATTACAAATCACAATGAAATGGACTGAACCTCTTCATTTAATGCCATTCATTGTTGCAGAAACACAGGAGCTGGAGAACAGAAAGCAGATCCAAACTCTGTGTGTACAGTATGTGTTGTATTTTCCATGTTGCCGTGCTACACAATATAATTCCAAAGGGCATGAAATTACACTAAAACAAAATGGATTTCGATGATATGCCAGTGATTCTGATGGGCCCTTCCTTCCTTCCTTCCTTCCTTCCTTCCTTCCTTCCTTCCTTCCTTCCTTTCCTCCGTCTCCTAATATCCTGTGAAATCCAACAACAAACTTAATTTAAGCGAAGAGCTGAACCTGAACTAAGAGGATTGAGTTAATAAATGTATTTTCCCATTTAAGGCTTTGATTTTTTTCTAAACGCCTGTTTACAGGAGGCTCCCAATGATCTGCCTATAAGTCAAGGCGTACACACAAATCTGCTTACAGTCCCATGAATGTATTATCTGCTCTCCACCTTGTTGTGAGTCACTGGTTCTGTGTGTGTCGTGTCAGCCGCAGGTACGGCGTTGTACTGTGTTTCCGAGCCATCGCTGAAGACGCCTGTGTACAACATCGCTGACGTTCGTTCTATTCAAGAGATGTCTAGGGCTTAGAAAAGAGGGGGGGGGGGGGAATTGAATATCTTGTTTTTTGTTGTGGCTAAGGAGACATTTTTCAATTGGTTCATTGTTAGTGTTGATAGTAGAAGTACAGCGGATCTAGAATTCAACAGGAGCTTCTCATGGTTGCAGGGCAAAAATGGTTTTCCTTTGATTTTGTACACACAACAGGTTTAAGTGCACCTATTTGGGTCTAAAAAGGAGAATCAATTTGAATTCCTTTCAGCATTTTTTTTTATTTTTTTTCATTATCTTTAGTAACTGAAATTGCGTGGTCCATGTAATTCTTCGATAGTCATCTGAGGTGGCCTGTGTTGCTGTAAGTTCTTATTCAAAGGTAATTTAGGGAACTCTATCGGTTCTGCGGATGGAGAAAAAGGAAGGCCATGTTGATTGAATTAGTTTTCGCAATTTTTCTTATTAGACGTTATGATGTGTGTAGTTACAGTACCTTATCACTCACCATGCTCCTTTGTCAGTCAGAGACAAAATAGCTTAGTTTCTGTGATAATGGAAAAATTGTCACTTCTGATTAGAGTAAAATACTGCCGATAAAACACCACTGGCACGGTTGTAAAATTAATAAATCAATAAATTAGATACAAAGTTAGATGAAAGTAAAATGGGATGCTTAGAGCGTCCGTTTGCCTAACATTACAAGTGTTAGGTACTGGAGAAGGACACATCTAAAACATGCACAGGTTTCAACCAGAACTGGCACCACATTAACCTGCTAAACAGACCTGTTTGTACAATCATTCCATTTCTTGCTACTCCTTGTTATATGCCAAACATGTCTGATAACCAGGCTACCATGACACTGCTTCTCACGCACGGGTAAAGACGGATGACAAGCCCCCGCTTCTATCCTACGGTTTATGATACGTCAACTGTCCGATGATGAAGTTGCGGAAGCAGAAGATGGGGAAACGTCCGCACGGCCGAGGAATCTATTCTACAGAGACCTGTGAATAGATATTTCCATCAGGAGCGTTGCACCATCCATCCACATTCATTCCTGACCTATAGATGACATTTTCAGCCACAGACTCAATGCTCCACAACCGTGGTTGTTGTGGTCTTCATGGGCCTGATTGTCTCTTGGTTGTTGAATAGACGGTAGAAAAGTCTGATTACAAATGAAGGTTTCAGAGACATTTCTCAGCTCCTGCTGTGACTATTAATGTCAACGATATGATGACAGAATACCATGAAAGGAATGACTCCATAAAAGCTGTTGTTCAGAGAATTGGATCGACCAGGATCCCAATGCCACGGTGACATTGTCTCGTCTCTATTCATTTGTGTCTTCAATCAATTCAAGTCTGGGCCTACAAAAAAAAAGCGGTTTCTGTTTGCAGCTTCAGTCATGGTAGTACATTAGATAAGCCCATGCAGCAACACACAAACACTCTAGAGCACTGGATCATGATGAAGAGCTGGCTTGGGAGAAATAGCCCAAAGGCAGGTGTGTGTGTGTGTGTGTGTGTGTGTGTGTGTGTGTGTGTGTGTGTGTGTGTGTGTGTGTGTGTGTGTGTGTGTGTGTGTGTGTGTGTGTGTGTGTGTGTGTGTGTGTGTGCGCTCGCGCCTGTGTGTGTGTGTGTGTGTGTGTGTGTGTGTGTGTGTGTGTGTGTGTGTGTGTGTGTGTGTGTGTGTGTGTGTGTGTGTGTGTGTGTGTGTGTGTGTGTGTGTGTGTGTGTGCATGTGTGTGTGTGTGTGTGCACTCCTCTAAGGCAGCTTTATGAGTGCTTTAACTCGTTACTATCCATTAGTGCATCAGCACATCAGGGGACACTAGAAATATAGGGAGAGCCGGATCAAGCCTCTGTCAGCTCCTCAACAGTTACGACCACAGAGTCTATTATATTCTGTTTGTTTTCTGGATGTTCTTTAGGTGGTAGACCATTCTTGATACACATGGGAAACCCAGCAGTGTTGCAGTTCTTGACACAAAGTGGTGCACCTGGCACCTACTACCATACACCGTTCAAAGGCACTTAAATATTTTTTCTTGCTCATCCACCCTTTGAATGGCACACATACACAACCCGTGTCTCAATTGTCTCAAGGCTTAAAACACCTTATTTAACCTGTCTTCTCCCCTTCATCTACACTGAATTAAGTGGATTTAACAGGTGAAATCAATGAGGGATCATAGCTTTCACCTGGATTCACCTGGTCGGTCTCTGTCATGGAAAGAACAGGTGTTCATAATGTTTTGTACACTCAGTGTATCTTTAAACACATGCATTTCATGTTTTTAATTGAAATTATACAAGGTCACTGTTACATTGGAAATGATTTGTTTACAAGGGCCCCGGGCTATAGATGTGATTAATTAGAGCTGTGCTGGGCTCCAGCTTCGTTCGGAGATGACATTTGATGTCGGGGTGTAAATAGCTGAACTGTGAACACTGTTCAAAAAGGTTGTAGAGCAGGTTTTTCCTCAGTTCAAGGCACAACGAGCAAATGTAAACCTGAGATTAATCGTGGAGATTTTTTTTTAGAGGAGATGGTATAGTTTTAAGTTATGCTATTGGTAGGCTACACCAGCACTAACAGTTCAACACAAACAGTTGTTTTACTGATGTACAGTATCTCACTCATTTAAAATCAAGATACTAATCAGACATATTTGACAGGGGGGGGGGGGGGGGGGGCAATTCAACAGCTCTATTCAAGACATAGCCCACCGGTTCTGTCACTAATGCATTTAGCCTGAGGGTATCTGGTAACCATGGGATACCAGATTAATTAATAAGATATCACCCCCTTTCCATTTTATATGATTTGCTAAAATTGTGTATCTGTGTAGAATCCTCCCATCAACATGTTCGCTGAGCTAATGACTCTGCTAATTCAAAACGATGATAGCGTGTGTTTCTTCAGTACAGGATTGGGCCAGGTTTTGCCCAGCAGTGCAAACTTATTTGTTATAATCATTATATATTTATTTAGTTGTGCACATGTTTTCTCTTAGTGGAAAGATAGCTAAAACCGTTGCTGGATTCTCTTCTACTTTCCTGAGGTAAATAACAGGTAAATAACAGGTAAACTTTCCTGAGGTAAATAACAGGTAACAGGTAAATAACAGGTCAACTTTCCTGAGGTAAATAACAGGTAACTGGTCAATAACAGGTAAACTTTCCTGAGGTAAATAACAGGTAAATAACAGGTAACTTATGCTGATGAAGGAGGACCCAAAAGCGACGAAATAGAAACAGAGTCTTTATTCCAGTCTTAGACAAAAACGATACTCCTGATATATCTAAGGTAAAAACAAAACAGGAAAACTGAAATCCTCTCGTCAGTAGAGATGAACGACTGGAGACGCGACCACTAGACACCTGCTCACACGCAGCATCTGATGAAGGCAAAAACACGATAGGGCAGAACAAGGACACAGAACAGCAAACATCAAACAAGAATCCGACAAAGACAGAAGCAGAAAACAGAGGGAGAAATAGGGACTCAAATCAGAGGGCAAAATAGGGGACAGGTGTGAAAGAGTAAATGAGGTCGTTAGGAGAAAGAGAAACAGCTGGGAGCAGGAACGGAACGATAGAGAGAGAGAGCGGGGGAGGGAGAGAGGGAGGAGGAGAGAGAGGAATAGAAAGAGGGAAAGAACCTAATAAGACCAGCAGAGGGAAGCACAGGGACAAGACATGAAGATCAAAGACAAAACATGACAGTACCCCCCCACTCACCAAGCGCCTCCTGGCGCACTCGAGGAGGAACCCTGGCGGCGACGAAGGAAATCATCAATCAACGAACGGTCCAGCACGTCCCGAGATGGAACCCAACTCCTCTCCTCAGGACCGAAACCCTCCCCATCCACTAAGTACTGTTGACTACGTCCCTGAGAACGCATGTCCATGATCCTCCGTTCCTTGTAAATAGGTGCGCCCTCGACAAGGACGGGAGGGGGGGAGGGAAGACGAACGGGGGCGCGAAGAAAAGGCTTGACACAAGAGACATGGAAGACAGGGTGGACGCGACGAAGATGTCGCGGAAGAAGCAGTCGCACCGCGACAGGATTAACGACCTGAGAGACACGAAACGGACCAATGAACCGCGGAGTCAACTTGCGAGAAGCTGTCGTAAGGGAAAGGTTACGAGTGGAAAGCCACACTCTCTGACCGCGACTATACCTAGGACTCTTAATCCTACGTTTATTGGCGGCTCTCACAGTCCTCCCCGCAGACGATGGCAGACCGGTACTAAAGTCTAAGGCGATCTGAGACCATGGTCGAGAAGGAATGGGAAGCGGTCTAAGACGACCGGCATGAGGAGAGTTACCTGACTTAGTCTGCGCGCAGTCCGGACAAGCAGCCACGAAACGGCGCGTGTCCCGCTCCTGAGTAGGCCACCAAAACCGCTGGCGAATAGAAGCAAGCGTACCCCGAACGCCGGGGTGACCAGCTAACTTGGCAGAATGAGCCCACTGAAGAACAGCCAGACGAATAGAGACAGGAACGAACAGAAGGTTACTAGGACAAGCGCGCGGCGACGCAGTGTGAGTGAGTGCTTGCTTTACCTGTCTCTCAATTCCCCAGACAGTCAACCCGACAACACGCCCTTCAGGGAGAATCCCCTCGGGTTCCGATGGCGACAATCGATGAGAAAAGTAAGCGCAAGGATGGACCTTATCGTCAGACTGGAAGCGCTGGGACAGAATGGCTCCCACGCCCACCTCTGAAGCGTCAACCTCGACAATGAATTGTTTAGTGACGTCAGGAGTAACAAGGATAGGGGCGGATGTAACACGCTTCTTGAGGAGATCAAAAGCTCCCTGGGCGGAACCAGACCACTTAAAGCAAGACTTGACAGAAGTCAGAGCTGTGAGAGGGGCAGCCACTTGACCGAAATTACGAATGAAACGCCGATAGAAATTAGCGAAACCGAGAAAGCGCTGTAACTCGACACGTGACTTAGGAACAGGCCAATCGCTGACATCCTGGACCTTAGCGGGATCCATCTGAATGCCTTCAGCAGACAGATAATCATCGAGAGCCTTACGTTCGGGAGCCGACAGAGAGAATAATCTACCCCGAGGAGAAGTGGTCCCCGGATGGAGATCAATACAACAATCATACGACCGGTGAGGAGGAAGAGAGTTGGCTCTGGACCGACTGAAGACCGTGCGTAGATCATGATGTTCCTCCGGCACTCCTGTCACATCACCAGGCTCCTCCTGAGTAGAGGGGACAGAAGAAACAGGAGGAATAGCAGACATTAAACACTTCACATGACAAGAAACGTTCCAGGATAGGATAGAATTACTAGACCAATTAATAGAAGGATTATGACATACTAGCCAGGGATGACCCAAAACAACAGGTGTAACAGGTGAACAAAAAATCAAAAAAGAAATGGTCTCACTGTGGTTACCAGATACTGTGAGGGTTAAAGGTAGTGTCTCATATCTGATACTGGGGAGAGAACTACCATCTAAGGCGAACATGGGTGTGATCCTCCCTAACTCTCTGAGAGGAATGTCATGTTTCCGAGCCCATGCTTCGTCCATAAAACAACCCTCAGCCCCAGAGTCTATCAAGGCACTGCAGGAAGCAGCCGACCCGGTCCAGCGTAGATGGACCGACAAGGTAGTACAGGATCTTGATGGAGAGACCTGAGTAGTAGCGCTCACCAGTAGCCCTCCGCTTACTGATGATCTCTGACCTTTAACTGGACATGACATGACAAAATGTCCAGCAGAACCGCAATAGAAGCAAAGGCGGTTGGTGATTCTCCGTTCCCTCTCCTTAGTCGAGATGTGAACACCTCCCAGCTGCATGGGCTCAGTCTCTGAGCCGATGGAAGGAGATTGTCGAGATGCGGAGAAGGGAAGCACCGCTAACGCGAGCTCTCTTCCCCGAGCTCGGTGACGAAGATCTACCCGTCGTTCTATGCGGATGGCGAGTGCAATCAACGAGTCCACGCTGGAAGGAACCTCCCGGGAGAGAATCTCATCCTTAACCTCAGCGTGGAGTCCCTCCAGAAAACGAGCGAGCAACGCCGGCTCGTTCCAGTCACTGGATGCAGCAAGAGTACGAAACTCTATAGAGTAATCCGTTATGGATCGATCACCTTGACATAGGGAAGCCAGACCCCTGGAAGCCTCCTTCCCAAAAACTGAACGATCAAAGACCCGTATCATCTCCTCCTTAAAGTTCTGATAAACGTCAGAACACTCAGCCCTTGCCTCCCAGATAGCTGTGCCCCACTCCCGAGCCCGCCCAGTAAGGAGTGATATGACGTAAGCGATCCGAGCTCTCTCTCCAGAGTATGTGTTGGGCTGGAGAGAGAACACAATATCACACTGGGTGAGAAAGGAGCGACACTCAGTGGGCTGTCCAGAGTAACATGGTGGATTATTAACCCTGGGTTCCGGAGACTCGGAAGACCAGGAAGTAGCTTGTGGTACGAGACGAAGACTCTGAAACTGTCCTGAGAGATCGGAAACCTGAGCGGCCAGGGTCTCAACGGCATGACGAGCAGCAGACAATTCCTGCTCGTGTCTGCCGAGCATTGCTCCCTGGAACTTGACGGTAGTGTAGAGAGAATCCGTAGTCGCTGGGTCCATTCTTGGTCGGATTCTTCTGTTATGCTGATGAAGGAGGACCCAAAAGCGACGAAATAGAAACAGAGTCTTTATTCCAGTCTTAGACAAAAACGATACTCCTGATATATCTAAGGTAAAAACAAAACAGGAAAACTGAAATCCTCTCGTCAGTAGAGATGAACGACTGGAGACGCGACCACTAGACACCTGCTCACACGCAGCATCTGATGAAGGCAAAAACACGATAGGGCAGAACAAGGACACAGAACAGCAAACATCAAACAAGAATCCGACAAAGACAGAAGCAGAAAACAGAGGGAGAAATAGGGACTCAAATCAGAGGGCAAAATAGGGGACAGGTGTGAAAGAGTAAATGAGGTCGTTAGGAGAAAGAGAAACAGCTGGGAGCAGGAACGGAACGATAGAGAGAGAGAGCGGGGGAGGGAGAGAGGGAGGAGGAGAGAGAGGAATAGAAAGAGGGAAAGAACCTAATAAGACCAGCAGAGGGAAGCACAGGGACAAGACATGAAGATCAAAGACAAAACATGACAGTAACAGGTAAATAACAGGTAACCGGTAAATAACAGGTAACCGGTATATAACAGGTAAACTTTCCTGAGGTAAATAACAGGTAAATAACAGGTAAATAACAGGTAAACTTTCCTGAGGTATATAACAGAGTTCTACCATTTTTAACCTGTTTGGGGTGCAAGCCCGACCTCGGACCGAAAATGACACCCCTGCAGAGCGCGAAATTCAAAATCTATTTTTTAAAAATATTTAACTTTTACACATTAACAAGTCCAATACAGCATTTGAAAGATAAACATCTTGTCAATCCAGCCAACATGTCCGATTTTTTAAATGTTTTACAGAGAAAACACCACATATATTTATGTTAGCTCACCACCAAATACAAAAGTGGACAGACACGTATGAATTATGATTATGAAGTATGAATTATGATTGAAGTAGCATGCACAACCAACCGAAATAAACTAAAACCAACCTAAAGAGCCCAGAAAAAACGACCTCAGATGACAGTCATATAACATGTTACACAATAAATCTATGTTTTGTTCATAAAAAGTGCATATTTTAGCTATAAATCTGTTTTACATTGATGCTACCCAAAAATGCTAATACATAGCTACAGTCTGAATCCAGCCGGGAGTAGCCAGAGAAAATACATACACCAACGTCGGCTACTAATTACACCTCATAAAACATTTCAGAAAAACATATGGTGGATAACTAATGAAAGACAGATATCTTGTGAATCCAGACAACATTTCCGATTTTTGAAGTGTTTTACAGCGAAAACACAATATATCGTTATATTAGCTAACATCATAAGCTAGCATAAGGCAGCATTGATTCTAGTCAAGCGCTAGCCTAGCATAGTTAGCAGCGTTAGCATTCAACAGTTCGACATATATATGAAAAAGCATCCCAAATTGGGTCTTATCTTTCTTGGTACTCCATCAGAATGTTGTAACGGGGTCCAATGTCCAGTAGAGTCTTTAGTTGGGTTCCAGAACGAATTATTTCCCTCTTTGGTTAGCTAGCACGGTAGCATTGCTGCGCCAGAAAGCGTTTCTTCAAAAAATTCTTCCGTCGTTTCACATCTAAAGTCCAGAATAAATTGCAATAATATAATTAAAGTATATTGAAAAAACCTACTTTAGGATGATTTTGTGACATGTAGCAAATAATATCGTAGTCAGGCATCATATTCAACGTTACCTACCTTGTTCCAGAAGCCGAGATCAAATTATCCTTCGCGCCCGGATTTTTATTTTAACTGCGCAGCTCTCACAAGAAGTTCTGTTATTCAGTCCAGGGACGAGATATTCGACTCCTTTCAATTCTCACTTCCGCATTACAGTCTGACGTACGCCTCTGACGTGTCCCTATGGTCCCAAGTCAAATGGCCTTTTATAGAGAAGGTCTTAAAGAGACACATCGCATTTTGGGAAACTCAATTCGGCTGGGAAAATGGCTGTAAAAATATTTCTGTTCGACTTAGAGAAACAATTCAAACCTTTTTAGAAACTACAGACTGTTATCTATCCAACAGTAGTAAATATATGCATATTGGAAAATAAAAAGTTTCTTAGGAGGCCGTTTGAAAATGTGCACACATTTTCCAGTTTTTTCAATATTCAGCGTGCAGCCCAAACAGGTTAAGTTTCATCTGATCTAGAAAAATGCATTCGGTTTCATCTGATCTAGAAAAACACATTTCAGGCTGCATTTCACAACACGTTCAATGAGCTATCATCTTTTCTCCCTGTAATTGCAGGTGTGTCTGGCTTTAGATGAGTTAGTCGTTAAGGAATCATAGCAATATGTTTTCACTGTTCCAAGGAAATGTAGGAATGCTTGAGGAACCGCTGCATGGACGCTGTACTACAAATGCAACGTGAGGGATGAGAATTCAATTAACTTAACAGTAGAAACCTGCACATTGCTCTTGCTAGTATCACTGATCTTCATTAAGCTTCAAGGTCTTCGTCAGAGCTTTGTGAGTGTTTACAATTTGCACCCTCATGTAGACATTGCTCCACTCACATCTGTTCAATGCATGGAATGGGGTTGGAGTCGAGGGACAATAAGCATTAAACACGTCTGTGAAACCACAATGTGGACATCGAGCTATCAAGTATGCTTTCATTAATCATTGGGTAACAGTGCAAGAATGAAGAGTCATCTGAAATGGTAGCATTAATTCATGTTCACATTTACAACATAACATGTACGGGCATTTGATCATTTAAGATTAAGATGTTACCATGCACCTGAAACAAAAGTTGCTCAAATGTGCGAGTGCCTTTTTGAATTTTGAATCAACTTAACAGTCAAAACCATTTGCTGTAATTCTTTGCCTGTACTATTCCGGTTGAATCCACTACTTTACCTTATTAAGCCAATATCTCATTGGAGTTTGAGCAACCCAGTATCACAACCAAAAAATGCTTCTAGATGATAGGTGTGTTGACAGAAACATATATATTTCAGGGACAGTCATAACAATGGCTTGACTTGAAGATGTTCACAGTTCAAGTTTGGTCTCAACGGGTAATCGGGAGTACTCAAACACGAGGTCAGTTTGATAAGACAACATTGTGAGCTCATGGTTTAAAGCAACGGCCATCACTGTCCCTAAAATAGTATTATTAAACTTAAGCCTAATAAAATAATTCAGTATTATGTTATGATTAATTCTAATTAGCCTACAGTCCAGAGTCCAACCCACTAACCAATAATGACAATAATAAGTTAACGTTACCGTTAGTTTTGATCAGCAAGTCAATTAAATCACCTATAAATTACAATGAATAAATAGATGTCTGACAGCAGGCCTAAAGGTTACATGCGTAATAAATGTAATTCTAAAGGTGGACTTCAGGTCATGGAGGAAAGCATCCAGGATACCCTTGACACATACACCCTCTGTTGATGACCAGTTTCCTGTGTATGTTTAGAACAGGTTCCCTATTGGGTAGAAACAGAATGTTTAGAACAGGTTCCCTATTGGGTAGAAACAGTATGTTTAGAACAGGTTCCCTATTGGGTAGAAACAGTATGTTTAGAACAGGTTCCCTATTGGGTAGAAACAGTATGTTTAGAACAGGTTCCCTATTGGGTAGAAACAGTATGTTTAGAACAGGTTCCCTATTGGGTAGAAACAGTATGTTTAGAACAGGTTCCCTATTGGGTAGAAACAGTATGTTTAGAACCGGTTCCCTATTGGGTAGAAACAGTATGTTTAGAACAGGTTCCCTATTGGGTAGAAACAGTATGTTTAGAACAGGTTCCCTATTGGGTAGAAACAGTATGTTTAGAACAGGTTCCCTATTGGGTAGAAACAGTATGTTTAGAACAGGTTCCCTATTGGGTAGAAACAGTATGTTTAGAACAGGTTCCCTATTGGGTAGAAACAGTATGTTTAGAACTGGTTCCCTATTGGGTAGAAACAGTACATTTAGAACAGGTTCCCTATTGGGTAGAAACAGTATGTTTAGAACAGGTTCCCTATTGGGTAGAAACAGTATGTTTAGAACATGTTCCCTATTGGGTAGAAACAGTATGTATAGAACATGTTCCCTATTGGGTAGAAACAGTACATTTAGAACAGGTTCCCTATTGGGTAGAAACAGTATGTTTAGAACAGGTTCCCTATTGGGTAGAAACAGTATGTATAGAACATGTTCCCTATTGGGTAGAAACAGTACATTTAGAACAGGTTCCCTATTGGGTAGAAACAGTACATTTAGAACAGGTTCCCTATTGGGTAGAAACAGTACATTTAGAACAGGTTCCCTATTGGGTAGAAACAGTATGTTTAGAACAGGTTCCCTATTGGGTAGAAACAGTACATTTAGAACTGGTTCCCTATTGGGTAGAAACAGTATGTTTAGAATAGGTTCCCTATTGGGTAGAAACAGTATGTTTAGAACATGTTCCCTATTGGGTAGAAACAGTATGTTTAGAACAGGTTCCCTATTGGGTAGAAACAGTATGTTTAGAACAGGTTCATTATTTAGTAAATATAGTTACATGGATGGTAACACCTGTCACAATGGAGGGGGGTGGGGAGAGGTGTGTGTGTGTGTGTGTGTGTGTGTGTGTGTGTGTGTGTGTGTGTGTGTGTGTGTGTGTGTGTGTGTGTGTGTGTGTGTGTGTGTGTGTGTGTGTGTGTGTGTGTGTGTGTGTGTGGTGTTGGCTATTGGGAGAAAAGACAGGAGGGGGAGCTAGTGGTGGCCATTGGGATTGGGATGTATGGTTGAGTGAATTGGGGTCAGAGTTGAGGGACTAAAGGGGCAGAAGTTCCCAGTAGGGGCAGATGGGATTGAAGGATTTGAAGGAGATGTGGTCGTGGTTGAGACATGAAGGGGGTTTAGAGATTTGGGCCAGATAGCTGGGTTGAACGATTCCAGGGCAAACTCTTTAGATCAGGGTTAGAAGGGTGGAAAGGTTTGAGTGGGTTGGGGCTGGTGGCGGTGGATGCAATGTGAAGATATTAAAGGGGTAAAAGGTGGTCAAGATTTTTGAGAGGGACTTAGGGCTTAAAGGTTCTGCCTAAGATAAGGGGTCATGGGAGAGGTAAAGGTTTTCCCTCTGTAGGTGAACATCTAGCCTTTCCCTTCGACTCTATTAAATCTTTCTGAATCTCTCAGACGTTTGGCTGTCATCCTGCTATGTGACCTGAACCCTTCAATCTCATCATATCTATATGACCTCTCTCTGCCTGGAACCGAATGTTGGTTTGAAGGTAGTGCTTTGAAGGGTGCCATACTGCCTTGTGTTTTCCATTTGGTAAAGCTATGGACCATTTCTATATCCATTTTGATTTGGTCGTTGTTATGGGTCTTTGAGGTGAAATGATTTTAACATTGGGATTATGTGATTCATGTTTTGCTTTGTAAAACAGCAACCCCTTTCATAATGTAATCCCCCATACAACTGACTGGGGTCATTTTCACCCCAGAGGTATAGTTTGGTTCGTAGCCCAAAGGTGTTTTATTCAATTCTTCAAAACATTTTGTCAATAAACTTTTTCTTAATATCATATAATTCATTGTTTAGTTTTTTTGCATTAATATGGACATTTTCACACCAAGAAACACCTATTGAAAATAACAACAATCGTATCATAATTTCAATATAATTATTTTCAAAACCTTATTAGACATGTAAATAATGTTATCTGAAATAACACATAATCAAATCAGACAGTTATTTTAGCAAATGTAAAATTCCTTTCCCACTCCCCAAAAAAATTGTTGGGCTTTTTTCCGAAGTACATCTGTACAAAAAAAGCTGATTTACCATCATGTGATTGCAGTATCATGTTGAAGTAAATACTAACCTGGTCACATTGCTGTGGTAAAAACAACTGGCATTTAAAGGGGCAGTAAATTAAACATTAGAAATATACTACATTTTTGGGACAATATTTTTTATCTTTTCATCCTGAGAGACAATGACCAAAAATATAAATTTGCTTTCTTTATTTACTTACCCTACAGCCGGCATTAGCATCGCTGCTAGTGAAACAATGAGAGTGGTAGGGCCAATGGCAGGATGCTTTAAAAAAGCCCAAATCCTCATATTCACTTCAAATGAAATGTTAAAGTAACCAAAACACCATAAGCAGTGTCTTACAAGTTATTTTTATTAACATGGGGCAAAAATAATGTGAGGACAGACTGTTAGTCCAGGACAGCAGGACTGTAGCATGTTGCAACGGACAGCAGGACCGTAGCATGTTGCAACGAACAACAGGACCGTAGCATGTTGCAACGGACAACAGGACCGTAGCATGTTGCAACGGACACCAGGACCGTAGCATGTTGCAACAGACAGCAGGACTGTAGCATGTTGCAACGGACAGCAGGACCGTAGCATGTTGCAACAGACAGCAGGACCGTAGCATGTTACAATGGACAGCAGGACCGTAGCATGTTGCAACAGACAGCAGGACCGTAGCATGTTGCAACAGACAGCAGGACCGTAGCATGTTACAACGGACAGCAGGACCGTAGCATGTTACAACGGACAGCAGGACCGTAGCATGTTGCAACAGACAGCAGGACCGTAGCATGTTGCAACGGACAGCAGGACCGTAGCATGTTGCAACGGACACCAGGACCGTAGCATGTTGCAACAGACAGCAGGACCGTAGCATGTTGCAACGGACAGCAGGACTGTAGCATGTTGCAACGGACAGCAGGACCGTAGCATGTTGCAACAGACAGCAGGACCGTAGCATGTTGCAACGGACAGCAGGACCGTAGCATGTTGCAACAGACAGCAGGACCGTAGCATGTTACAACAAACAGCAGGACCGTAGCATGTTGCAACGGACAGCAGGACCGTAGCATGTTGCAACGGACACCAGGACCGTAGCATGTTGCAACAGACAGCAGGACCGTAGCATGTTGCAACGGACAGCAGGACCGTAGCATGTTGCAACAGACAGCAGGACCGTAGCATGTTGCAACAGACAGCAGGACCGTAGCATGTTGCAACAGACAGCAGGACCGTAGCATGTTGCAACAGACAGCAGGACCGTAGCATGTTACAACAGACAGCAGGACCGTAGCATGTTGCAACGGACACCAGGACCGTAGCATGTTGCAACGGACAGCAGGACCGTAGCATGTTGCAACAGACAGCAGGACCGTAGCATGTTGCAACAGACAGCAGGACCGTAGCATGTTGCAACAGACAGCAGGACCATAGCATGTTGCAACAGACAGCAGGACCGTAGCATGTTGCAACAGACAGCAGGACCATAGCATGTTGCAACAGACAGCAGGACCGTAGCATGTTACAACAGACAGCAGGACCATAGCATGTTGCAACAGACAGCAGGACCGTAGCATGTTACAACGGACACCAGGACCGTAGCATGTTACAACAAACAGCAGGACCGTAGCATGTTGCAACGGACAGCAGGACCGTAGCATGTTGCAACGGACAGCAGGACTGTAGCATGTTGCAACGGACAGCAGGACCGTAGCATGTTACAACGGACAACAGGACCGTAGCATGTTACAACAGACAGCAGGACCGTAGCATGTTGCAACAGACAGCAGGACCGTAGCATGTTGCAATGGACAGCAGGACCGTAGCATGTTGCAACAGACAACAGGACCGTAGCATGTTGCAACGGACAGCAGGACCGTAGCATGTTGCAACAGACAGCAGGACCGTAGCATGTTGCAACGGACAGCAGGACCGTAGCATGTTGCAACGGACAGCAGGACCGTAGCATGTTACAACGGACAACAGGACCGTAGCATGTTGCAACGGACAGCAGGACCGTAGCATGTTGCAACAGACAGCAGGACAGTAGCATGTTACAACGGACAGCAGGACCGTAGCATGTTACAACAAACAGCAGGACCGTAGCATGTTGCAACGGACAGCAGGACCGTAGCATGTTGCAACAGACAGCAGGACCGTAGCATGTTGCAACAGACAACAGGACCGTAGCATGTTGCAACAGACACCAGGACCGTAGCATGTTGCAACAGACAACAGGACCGTAGCATGTTGCAACAGACACCAGGACCGTAGCATGTTGCAACGGACAACAGGACCGTAGCATGTTGCAACAGACAACAGGACTGTAGCATGTTACAACGGACAGCAGGACCGTAGCATGTTGCAACAGACAGCAGGACCGTAGCATGTTGCAACAGACAACAGGACCGTAGCATGTTGCAACAGACACCAGGACCGTAGCATGTTGCAACAGACAACAGGACCGTAGCATGTTGCAACAGACACCAGGACCGTAGCATGTTGCAACAGACAGCAGGACCGTAGCATGTTGCAACAGACAACAGGACCGTAGCATGTTGCAACAGACAACAGGACCGTAGCATGTTGCAACAGACACCAGGACCGTAGCATGTTGCAACAGACAACAGGACCGTAGCATGTTGCAACAGACACCAGGACCGTAGCATGTTGCAACAGACAACAGGACCGTAGCATGTTGCAACAGACAACAGGACCGTAGCATGTTGCAACAGACAGCAGGACCGTAGCATGTTGCAACAGACAACAGGACCGTAGCATGTTGCAACAGACAACAGGACCGTAGCATGTTGCAACAGACAACAGGACCGTAGCATGTTGCAACAGACAGCAGGACCGTAGCATGTTACAACAGACAGCAGGACCGTAGCATGTTGCAACAGACAGCAGGACCGTAGCATGTTGCAACAGACAGCAGGACCGTAGCATGTTACAACAGACAGCAGGACCGTAGCATGTTGCAACAGACAGCAGGACCGTAGCATGTTGCAACAGACAGCAGGACCGTAGCATGTTGCAACAGACAGCAGGACCGTAGCATGTTACAACAGACAGCAGGACCATAGCATGTTGCAACAGACAGCAGGACCGTAGCATGTTGCAACAGACAGCAGGACCGTAGCATGTTGCAACAAACAGCAGGACCGTAGCATGTTACAACAGACAGCAGGACCGTAGCATGTTGCAACAAACAGCAGGACCGTAGCATGTTACAACAGACAGCAGGACCATAGCATGTTACAACAGACAACATGACCGTAGCATGTTGCAACAGACAACAGGACCGTAGCATGTTACAACAGACAACAGGACCGTAGCATGTTGCAACAGACAACAGGACCGTAGCATGTTGCAACAGACAACAGGACCGTAGCATGTTGCAACAGACAGCAGGACCGTAGCATGTTGCAACAGACAACATGACCGTAGCATGTTGCAACAGACAACATGACCGTAGCATGTTGCAACAGACAGCAGGACCGTAGCATGTTGCAACAGACAGCAGGACCGTAGCATGTTGCAACAGACAACAGGACCGTAGCATGTTGCAACAAACAGCAGGACCGTAGCGTGTTGCAACAGACAACAGGACCGTAGCATGTTGCAACAAACAGCAGGACCGTAGCATGTTGCAACAAACAGCAGGACCGTAGCATGTTGCAACAGACAGCAGGACCGTAGCATGTTGCAACAGACAACAGGACCGTAGCATGTTGCAACAGACAACAGGACCGTAGCATGTTGCAACAGACAACAGGACCGTAGCATGTTACAACAGACAACATGACCGTAGCATGTTGCAACAGACAACAGGACCGTAGCATGTTGCAACAGACAACAGGACCGTAGCATGTTGCAACAGACAACAGGACCGTAGCATGTTGCAACAGACAACAGGACCGTAGCATGTTGCAACAGACAGCAGGACCGTAGCATGTTGCAACAGACAGCAGGACAGTAGCATGTTGCAACAGACAACAGGACCGTAGCATGTTGCAACAGACACCAGGACCGTAGCATGTTGCAACAGACAACAGGACTGTAGCATGTTGCAACAGACACCAGGACCGTAGCATGTTGCAACAGACAACAGGACCATAGCATGTTGCAACAGACAGCAGGACCGTAGCATGTTGCAACAAACAGCAGGACCGTAGCATGTTACAACAGACAGCAGGACCATAGCATGTTACAACAGACAACATGACCGTAGCATGTTGCAACAGACAACAGGACCGTAGCATGTTACAACAGACAACAGGACCGTAGCATGTTGCAACAGACAACAGGACCGTAGCATGTTGCAACAGACAACAGGACCGTAGCATGTTGCAACAGACAGCAGGACCGTAGCATGTTGCAACAGACAACATGACCGTAGCATGTTGCAACAGACAACATGACCGTAGCATGTTGCAACAGACAGCAGGACCGTAGCATGTTGCAACAGACAGCAGGACCGTAGCATGTTGCAACAGACAACAGGACCGTAGCATGTTGCAACAAACAGCAGGACCGTAGCGTGTTGCAACAGACAGCAGGACCGTAGCATGTTGCAACAAACAGCAGGACCGTAGCGTGTTGCAACAGACAACAGGACCGTAGCATGTTGCAACAAACAGCAGGACCGTAGCATGTTGCAACAAACAGCAGGACCGTAGCATGTTGCAACAGACAGCAGGACCGTAGCATGTTGCAACAGACAACAGGACCGTAGCATGTTGCAACAGACAACAGGACCGTAGCATGTTGCAACAGACAACAGGACCGTAGCATGTTACAACAGACAACATGACCGTAGCATGTTGCAACAGACAACAGGACCGTAGCATGTTGCAACAGACAACAGGACCGTAGCATGTTGCAACAGACAACAGGACCGTAGCATGTTGCAACAGACAACAGGACCGTAGCATGTTGCAACAGACAGCAGGACCGTAGCATGTTGCAACAGACAGCAGGACAGTAGCATGTTGCAACAGACAACAGGACCGTAGCATGTTGCAACAGACACCAGGACCGTAGCATGTTGCAACAGACAACAGGACCGTAGCATGTTGCAACAGACACCAGGACCGTAGCATGTTGCAACAGACAACAGGACCATAGCATGTTGCAACAGACAGCAGGACCGTAGCATGTTGCAACAAACAGCAGGACCGTAGCATGTTACAACAGACAGCAGGACCGTAGCATGTTACAACAGACAGCAGGACCGTAGCATGTTGCAACAGACAGCAGGACCGTAGCATGTTGCAACAGACAGCAGGACCGTAGCATGTTGCAACAGACAGCAGGACCGTAGCATGTTGCAACAGACAACAGGACCGTAGCATGTTACAACAGACAACAGGACCGTAGCATGTTACAACAGACAACAGGACCGTAGCATGTTACAACAGACAACAGGACCGTAGCATGTTACAACAGACAACAGGACCGTAGCATGTTGCAACAGACACCAGGACCGTAGCATGTTGCAACAGACACCAGGACCGTAGCATGTTGCAACAGACACCAGGACCGTAGCATGTTGCAACAGACAACAGGACCGTAGCATGTTACAACAGACAACAGGACCGTAGCATGTTACAACAGACAACAGGACCGTAGCATGTTACAACAGACAACAGGACCGTAGCATGTTGCAACAGACAACAGGACCGTAGCATGTTGCAACAGACACCAGGACCGTAGCATGTTACAACAGACAACAGGACCGTAGCATGTTGCAACAGACACCAGGACCGTAGCATGTTACAACAGACAACAGGACCGTAGCATGTTGCAACAGACACCAGGACCGTAGCATGTTACAACAGACAACAGGACCGTAGCATGTTGCAACAGACACCAGGACCGTAGCATGTTGCAACAGACAACAGGACCGTAGCATGTTGCAACAGACAACAGGACCGTAGCATGTTACAACAGACAGCAGGACCGTAGCATGTTGCAACAGACAACAGGACCGTAGCATGTTACAACAGACAACAGGACCGTAGCATGTTGCAACAGACAACAGGACCGTAGCATGTTACAACAGACAACAGGACCGTAGCATGTTACAACAGACAACAGGACCGTAGCATGTTGCAACAGACACCAGGACCGTAGCATGTTGCAACAGACAACAGGACCGTAGCATGTTACAACAGACAACAGGACCGTAGCATGTTGCAACAGACACCAGGACCGTAGCATGTTACAACAGACACCAGGACCGTAGCATGTTACAACAGACAACAGGACCGTAGCATGTTACAACAGACAACAGGACCGTAGCATGTTGCAACAGACACCAGGACCGTAGCATGTTACAACAGACACCAGGACCGTAGCATGTTGCAACAGACACCAGGACCGTAGCATGTTACAACAGACACCAGGACCGTAGCATGTTACAACAGACAGCAGGACCGTAGCATGTTGCAACAGACACCAGGACCGTAGCATGTTACAACAGACACCAGGACCGTAGCATGTTGCAACAGACACCAGGACCGTAGCATGTTGCAACAGACACCAGGACCGTAGCATGTTGCAACAGACAACAGGACCGTAGCATGTTACAACAGACAACAGGACCGTAGCATGTTACAACAGACAACAGGACCGTAGCATGTTACAACAGACAACAGGACCGTAGCATGTTACAACAGACAACAGGACCGTAGCATGTTGCAACAGAAGAGGAAGTATCTAGTTGTTGCCCAATGAGCATTAGAACAGCAAAGGAAACAGGGAAAAAGTCCACCAACACATCAATACTCAACATTATGCAACGGCAATCCATTTGTTCACATCCCATCACTATGGCTGTCCAATGGATGGACCATTCAGATCTTTACCCATAAACATTTTTAAAACAGAAACGTTTACACGTTTCAACTTTTTTTTTGTTGTTGCTGAAAACAGTTTCATTGAAATAGTCGTACCTCCAGCTCTTATCCCTGCCGTTAAAAAAAAATGGCAGAAACTGCCATCATCATTTGGACAATTAGACAAAATATGCTAGGAGTCCACCGATGCAGCAGTGGGCAGTGTTAAGAGAACCGTAAGAAATCCAATGACCATTTCCTGTTAAATTGTGCATGCACATGTGATCAATACGACCCGGGCAGGTCTTGCCAGGGAAATGGACAACACAGAGAAAAAGTTCCTATAATGTCCTCCTGATGGATAACGATCAGCACTTCTTGAGCGAGTGGCAACCTGCAAGGGGAATGAGGGAATGAATGGGTATGAATGTGCATTCTGCCTTGCGACAAGGTAGGCTAATTGCTGCCAGCCTCCTTTGGTGAATGGGGCTGATCTTGGGAAATAGCACGTGTCAGACGAAGCGGATATAAATGGTGCGTTCTCAGAGGTTTATGACCCTTGCGGGGGCTCTGACAGTGCCGTGATGAATACTCGGCTGTACTTTCTTTAACATAAAGATGATTACCGTGTTCTCCTAGGCTGAAGGCCATTATTTACAGCAACAAATCCCTTGATTTATCCTCAGCCGCATGCATTGTGTTTGGTGATTACAGACTGAGAATCATTACTGTGTTTCTATAAGTATATGTCTTTGGATGTGATAGGTGTTTACAGGAAGTGAATTGGTCACTTGCTCAATAGGTTTTGTTTGTGATTTGGTCAGTCAATGTATTGACTAAACTATCTCTGGATACAGTCAAGTAAATTCCAGATAATATATTAGTTTAGGAATGTATTACATCTCTGATTAATGATTGATTACACAAGCCTTATCTGCAGTTCTCCTATCCTATTGCGTATTGCAGTTTAACTTTGCTACGGTTTGATTATTCATGCCTTACTTGTTACTCAGTACATCAGGCCTAACTAATCCAGACTGATGTGATTCACAGCAACATGGTAACACAGGAAAGGAACAGCTGCCCAGCACATTGAATTAGCCAGTTTGACCAGGAATGATCATGTGTGGTAGTATGCACACACTAGTGATGGTCGGTGCCGTTTCAGATGAGGGAGGACAATATGTTTTTTAATGAGCATGGCCTTATTTCTATTACAGCCTATCGGATGACTGTCATTCATATTCCATTCACCCAGCTGAATGTGACAGCGATAGGTTTAGGCTACTACATGATACACTAATGTTCCCTGTACACATCATGAGGTTGCTACAACCTAGCCTATGAATGACAGACTTCAACGTAGGTGCACACAGGTCGAGAGAATTTTGAGCAATCAAGGTGACAGACAGTGACACATTTAGTACCGCCTTGCACACTCTTGCCTCCATCTATCTGATCTAGGGTGTAATCATAAGTCTGTCTCTGTCT